>NC_086448.1:581545978-581670978 GCF_028390025.1 Pseudophryne corroboree
CCATTGGAGCTTACAATCTATATTACACACACACACACACATATATATATATATATATATATATATATATATATATATAAATATTTTTTATTTTATTTTTTTTTTAATTCTTATTATTATTATTATTATTATATTTATTTTGTGGGAACCAATTAACCTACCAGTATATTTTTGGATTCTGGGAGGAAACTGGAGGACCTAGAGGAAACCCACGCAAGCCCAAGGAGAATATACAAACTCCACTCAGGGCCACGGTGGGAATCGACTCCATGACCTCACCGCTGTGAAGCAGTAATGTAACCATTTTACCACCAGCAGCTACAAAAACTTAAAACTGCTAAATGGATGCTTCTTAATTTTGCACCATTGTTAGAAAATGGAAGGCAGGAAATTGTATTTGCAATTATTTCAGACCAACAGAGGTTGCCAAGAACCAGGTGGTATTAAAAAATGGAGAAATAAATCTTGTGACATCGCTGCAGCACTAATGTATCCGAGTAAACTAGATACAAAAGAAGCAGTGGTTAGATCCAGATTAAACGGAATCTTTTAGTGCTATCAAAAGGGAAGACAAATCACACAAACCAGGTGTTCCCATGGTAAAACTAACAATAATTTAACAAAAAAAAAAGAAGGCAATATAATGTATAGCTTGCATTTATTTGACTATTCTGCCAAACCTTCACACTTTAAATGAACTATATGTTGGGTTTTGCTATATATGTTGACATCTCAGTGCTGACAGCTATGGCGACTTTGTTAAAATGTTGACATCAGCAGAATGTCGTCATGTGAAATGCCAACATTCTGCATGGGCTGGCAGCAAATGATGAGAGTTCGCATACAAGAGGGGAGGTTAGGGTTAGGTACTAGTGGGAGGGTTAGGCTACGTGGTAGATTAGGGCTAGGTACTAGGGGAGAGATAGGGTTTAGAATTGTCATACACACTTCGTCATACTTAGTGCCAGAAGTGAAGCAGGAATGCGCTGGAAATCATCCCAACATCGCCGGACCCAGAAGACATTGCTGGAGCCTCCAGACCAGGCAAGTCACTACTAGACCACAAGGGATGTTTTGTTGATATTCTAATCATGTCAGCATTTCATCAGTATTGACATTATGAATATCAGCATGGCCAATGTCAACTTAGCGAGCGTATTTACATTACAACCATGTCAACATTATAAATGTCAACAAAATATACCACACCCATTTTGGGACCTAGTGAATTACACTTTATAGGAAAATGCAGATTGTACTGTGTAAAAACAGCAAAAAGCAAACTCTTCCTCTATATAAACATCTTTTTTCTCACACACCAAAATATTATATACATACATACATAATACATACAGGGCCGTAACTAGGTGTATGCGGAGTGTGCCACCACACACAGCGATGCAGAATAGGGGGCGCTGTTGGTGGCACTTGTCAATTATCTGTTTTAATTACTTTCACTTGCAGCTTCCCCCCTTTTTGAAGCCCAGCAACTCCTGAACGCCCCGTCTCCTTCCGCCACCCCTTCCGTCGCTAATTCCTATACAACATTCTTGAACTTAACTTGATAGCTCTCTGTTATTCAGTCACACTGTCCTTTATTACATTTCAAGATGCTGACATACCGAGAATTCAAACCCACAACCTGTGGCATTGCAGTTAGACATTCTGGAATTCTCTACCTCTCCCCCTCAGACTCTCCACCTCTTTACAGAACTTAAAACGGGCTCTTAAGACCCACTTCTTTACCAAACCAAGCCAAACCTCATCCTAACCCTCTGTTCCATGCTCAGCATACCCCATCTGTATCACCCGTCTGTCTGCCCCTCCCCTTTAGAGTGAAAGCTCTCACAAGTAGGGCCATCTTCTCTCATGTACTTATCCTTTTCTTACTTTAATAATCCTCAACTGCCCCAAATCCTGCGGTTTTCGAACATTCTGATACTTATTTCAGTGTCATCTGCTGATGTAGCTATGTTTAGTTACCCTGTACTTGTCCTATATTGTCTTCAACGGTAAGTCACTGTTTTGATTATTTTTGTTTACGTACTCTGTAATTGGGCGCTGTGGAACCCTTGGGGCACATCTAAATAAAAGATAATAATTGAGCCATCTGCCTTTGCATAGAAGGCTAGAGAATTCTAAGCTAGAGAATTATATTTGAAGCTTACCTTGTACTTTTTGATAAAATGATCAGCATTGTAGCTGAGCAGATCTATGTTGTGTGTGGCTGCGAGGGATTGGATGTGTGACTGCACACTACATAGATCTGCTCATTTGCAATGCAGATTTTTCTTTTCTTTTCTACAAAGTACAAGTAGCTTCGTATTGTTAGAAATCTCATAGTTTTTATGCAGGATCAAATAGTTCAATAAGTATGGGGTTTGACTGGAATTTAACAGGTTATAGGTTTGAATGTATAATACATAATATATATCAGGGCTTTACAAATTTTACTAAAATCTAGGAGCCAGGATGAAAGTGTAGGAGCTAGACCACCGTCTCTCCAACAGACACTGAACAGCTTCCTACCACCCCCCAAGCACATTGGGGCTAATTCAGACCTGTTCGCTCGCTAGGTTTTTTTTTGCAGTATTGCGTTCCCATAGTCGCCGCCCATAGGGGAGTGTTTTTTTGCTTTGCAAGTGTGCAAACGCATGTGTAGCAGAGCTGTACAAACAGATTTTGTGCAGTCTCTGAGTAGCCCAGGACTTACTCAGCTGCTGCGAACACTTACGCCTGTCCGGGACCAGAATTGACGTCAAGAACCCTCCCTGCAAACGCTTGGAGACGCCTGCATTTTTACAAATACTCCCAGAAAATGGTCAGTTACCACCCAAATGGCTTCTTCCTGTCAATCTCCTTGCGAACACCTGTGCGAATGGATCCTTTGCACAAACCTATCACTGAGCGTCGATCCGCTTTGTACCCGTGCGACGCGCCTGCGCATTGTGGTGCATACGCATGCGCAATTTAGACCTGATTGCCCGCTGTACAAAAATGCAGCCTAGCAATCAGGTCTGAATTAGGCCCATTGACCCCACGGCCAAACAACTAAGGGAGTACCCCCAGGGAAACCAGCTGTGCAGCTACCGCTGGGAAAAGAACAACCCTCTCCTTACGGCAACATTAATTAGCAGCTTAACCACCCCCCTCCCACCGGGTAACCAACCCCTATATCCACACAACTAAGTGGGTACCCCCTGGCAAATCACCCCTCTGCAGCCAACCCCCAGGCAAACAAACCCCCTGCCCAGTGGACACATCACTACCCCCTCCGAAGTCACAATCCCCAGCCATGCATAGACCGTCTTATCGGAGAGTTCTATGATGCCGGAGTTTGAAGACAGTAGACAGCGCAGGATGGACAGGCACCGCAGTCGGCGCAGGCCTGGACGGATGATCAGCACATGCACTCCTGCGCATGAAATGGCCGCTGCAATACAGGCACACCCATGAATCTCCACTGGAGCTGAAGAGTATCTGCTTCCTCCCTCCCTGCATAATCTGGTAGCCAGGCAGCAAAATCTAGGGGCCATGGCGACCTGGCCCCTGGGATTTGTCAAGCCCTGATATATATAACAAAATGTGGGAAGGGGCATCATAACATGGGCTTTCCCTGGGATCAATTTAGTCATCCCTCCTACCCAAGGGGCATGCACACTGTGTGTGTGTGTGTGTGTGTGTGTGTGTGTGTGTGTGTGTGTGTGTGTGTGTGTACAGGGCACCACGAAGTATAGTTACGGTTCTGCATACACACAGGCATAGACACTGTACAAATTCCATAGCCAAAAACAGCCATCCACTCAAAAACATGTCAGACATTTCCATCATAAAACGAGAAACCTGTATCTGACAATACGGAGAAAACAGAAAAAGGAAAATATAAATGGACATACTTGGAAGATTATGCCATATAAATGGTCATTGTGAAATACACTTTTAAAATCACAGTAAGCGAAGTTTCTACAAGTCAATTCATCCAATTTCTGCCCTGCTAACGTTGTCTCGGAAAACTGTAAGTGCTCTTATTGTGAGGTGGAAACATTTAGGAGCAACAGCTCAGTCATGAAGTCAGAAGAATCACAAGAGTACAGAATGGGACTGCCAATTCCTGAAGTGTGTAGAGGGTAAATATCTGTACTCAATTGCAACATTCACTACAGGTTGAGTATCCCATATCCAAATATTCCGAAACACAGAATTTTTTGAGGGAGACTGAGATAGTGAATCAGTGTTGTCTGGTGGCTCTATGTACACACACTTTGTTTAATACATAAAGTTATTAAAAATATTGCATTACATGACCTTCAGGCAGTGTGTACAAGGTGTATATGAAACATAAAAGAATTGAGCGCTTAGACTTGGGTCCCATTACCGTAATATCTCGTTATGGTATACAATTATTCCAAAATACGGGAAAATACAATATCCAAAATACTTCTGGTCCCAAGAATTTTGGATATGGGATACTCAACCTGTATCAACTTTCAACCTGCCTCTGTAAGCAAGATCAGCATAAGAATGGTTTATCTGGTGCTTCATGAAATGGCTTTCCATGTGCAAGCAGCTGTACACAAGCCTCATATCACCATCAAATATGCAGGAGTCATCTAACACACACTATCACTGGATTCTGGAGAAGTGAAAAAAAAGTTCTATGAAGTGATAAATTTAGTTTCACCATCTGGCAAGTCAGATGGACAAATCTGGGTCTACTTCCTTCCAAGATGTGTACTACCAATGGTATATCATTTGGTGGAGGGAAAATAATAGTCTGGGACTGTTCTCATGGATTGTCCTGGACCCCAGTGAAAAGAAATCTTAATGTTGCTGTATAGAGTGATAGTCTAAAGAATTTTGTGCTTTCCAGCTATGTGGCAACAATCTGCAAAAGGACTCTATGTTTCAGCATGACCCTGCACAAAGTGAGGTATATTTAGAAAATTAAACATAATAATATAAATAATATTCTTCTTCTTATTATTATTATTATTATTATTAATAATAATAATAATCATTTGCCAAGTATGATGTGTTAGAACTCAGTTGTTTGTGCATAGCCATCAAACACCTTTGATTTTGGACAGAGCAGCGGATTCATGGACGCATGCTGGGGCAATGATCTCACAGTTTTCCAATGTATAGGAAACTGTGCATGTGCAGGACCCATACTACCGCCCTGCCGTCAGATGAGTGGCAGTATGCAGCCTTTTGGGAGTGGCAAGGTTTCGACGATGGACTGTTTTACAAAACAGAGGCGTGCCATCTAAAGTAGCTACTGTGCTACTGCGTCTGTCAATTAATCAGGCCTATACATTGTGAGTGTGTAACCAAATTTAGTGGTCAACCTTCCAAGAAGAACACAAACACACTCAGTATAAAAACAAAAATGTCAAGTGGGTGCTAATAGTGTAGTAAATCCAATATCAATATCAGGAGTAAATAGAGAACTAGCCTTCTCTATAAGGAGACATACAGTATTGGATATCTATGCATATTATAAAACTGTAAGGGTTGTGTCTGTACATAGCAATTTATTTATTTATTTATTTTGGGGGGGCGATTACTTCTAGGGACTGTTTATGAACTATGGGGATAAAAAAAAAATCATTTTTGTCAGTCTGTTCGTTCCGTCATCACACACTACTACTTGATGAAGTTGGATCACAATTTCACTATTGTATAACTTAGTGACCTAGAAAGAAAATGATGTATGTATGATCTCAACGTGACAACAGGGAGAGGAGCAATAAAGGAAAAACTGGCCGCTTCACTATGATGGTAAGGGACAAATGCTCAGGGCTGCATGCGTAAATCTCAGGACCAGCTGCTTCTCCCATAGGCAGCTTCTGGCTTGCCCACAAGTTAGTAGCCCCAAGCCTCTTTTTTGTGTTCAACCCTGAAGGAAAAACTGCACATAATGTTTACAAAAAATGTTGTGATCAATGTGTACGATATAAAATATACATAACAATATTAGATGGCAATACGGTCTTTGTAAGATTAGTTCCGCTGAGCAATAACAGACTTCCACATGAGCAAAGATGCTAGCAAACGCTAGCATACATTAAATATTTTTGCTTCCCTATGGCCTAAATGAGGGTATCAATATGGTCTCTTTACTTTGATTATTCTTCTAAATGTATGTATGTATATATATATATATATATATATATATACACATACACACACATACATACATACATATATATATATATATATATATATATATACATACACACACACACACACACACACACACAGGTTGAGTATCCCATATCCAAATATTCTGAAATACAGAATATTCCGAAATACGGACTTTTTTGAGTGAGAGTGAGATAGTGAAACCTTTGTTTTTTGATGGCTCAATGTACACAAATTTTGTTTAATACACAAAGTTATAAAAAAAAATTATATTAAATAACCTTCAGGCTGTGTGTATAAGGTGTATATGAAACATAAATGAATTGTGTGAATGTACACACACTTTGTTTAATGCACAAAGTTATAAAAAATATTGTCTAAAATTACCTTCAGGCTGTGTGTTAGGTCCCATCACCATGATATCTCATATTGGTATGCAATTATTCCAAAATACGGAAAAATCCGATATCCAAAATACTTCTGGTCCCAAGCATTTTGGATAAGGGATACTCAACCTGTATATATATATATATATATATATATAATGAAGAATGGCCCATGATGCTGGATAGACAATGAGGGAAAAGATGGCGGTAGCATTACCGGGTCTTGAAATGGTGAAAGCGTGTATTTAGGGCATCACAATCAGGGTACCTGGTATCCTGTTTATGAGGTCATCTTTTTTCTATATATATATATATATATATATATATATATATATATATATATATATATATATATATACATCCAGCAAACAGGCGGCACTCACGGCATGAAAAAAACGACAGACACAAGTCTGGGATGCAGTATCAACGTTTCAATGTTAGATAAACATTTTCGTCAGGGACGAAAATGTTTATCTAACATTGAAACGTTGATACTGCATCCCAGACTTGTGTCTGTCGTTTTTTTCATGCCGTGAGTGCCGCCTGTTTGCTGGATGTATTATTGGACACAGCGCATGCTGTTACCATTGGAAGGCACCGGCTATACAGATTACTTCATCTCCAACTGAGGACTTAGTGAGTGCCGTGCAACAAAGCATTGATATATATATATCTTTCCTGGTAATGTATGATTGCCATCACCTGTGGTGAAACACCTTTCTTATCAATTAACTAGCACACCACAGGTGATGGCAATCATACATTACCAGGAAAGTCCAGGAACAGAGCATTTTCTCCCTCATGGAGAGGGTCAGGTAGGCAAGTATGATAATATACCTACATGAGTCATGAATGAATATATATATATATATATATATATATTTTATTTTATTTTTGCAAGAATTCACAAATTGCATTTCTAGAATCCACCCAAAAGGACCTCACTCAGATAGACATTCTTTTGTATTTTATTTTTAACAGTAGGCTATATATTTGCCCATTTCATAGTCCCTTCAAGAAGAAAACTACAAAAAAAAAAAAAAAATTGTACGTGCTTCTGAGTCGAGATCTTAATGATATGATTATATTATGTGCAAGACGTTTTCTGCCAAAACATGAATAAGCAGAAATGACATGATGTTTTTACTGGGCTAACAGACATAAGGCCTAAAAAAGAGGGGGGTTTCCCAATAAAACACGCCTTTAATGGATTTTTTTTTCTTTAGCAGACAAGGTAAACACTTAAAAACGTAAAACAAAGCTGAAAACATTTCAACCAAGCACAACTGTCATGTTCATTGAACAGAGTCTGTTAACTTCCTAATTTCCCTTTCTACCCATTCTCTGGTTCATTAAGGTGCTACTGGGACTTATTATGTTATATGCTGTGCCTTGTCCTAAATTACCCCCAAGGCGCCACCTTTGTCACAGCTGAGGTGTTGTCAGGTAATCCCTAAGGTGATTCACAACTGCTCTGCTGCATAGGAAACAAGTCACTGTAACACTTTTAAGGCTAGTAACCCACTAAATAGCAGTCAATTATCAGGAGATTAGTGCTGACCTTTAAAGCCCCATTTTGTTTCTGACCTGCGACTAATAATATATTTATATGCTTATTTGTTTTTAACTTTTTTTATGGTTCAAATAGTATGTCTGTCTACAGTATGTTTGCGTATTAGGGGAGGGTTAAGTAAAAAAAAAAAACAACAACAACACAAATGTATCCAGTTCTTCTAAAATGAAACATTTTCTGCTAAACCTAGGAAAGGGGGGGGGGGGGGGGTGTTATCAAAGCATCAGTGCTGATCCTGTTTACATTGTAATAATATGTGTTCTCATGTCCTTTTGTAAATTTACAGTCTGAGCTCTCATAGTGGGGTCAAATGGGTTTGTTCCTTAAAGGCAAATCATTTGTTCTGCTATTTCAACACAACAAATATTAAAGGGCAGAGATCCCTGGGTACTTCAAGCAGTAACTTATACTGCCTACACTGACTAGTAAAACACACACATCCAGCATTTCAGAGTTCCTGTGAAAACACAGAGAAAATGAGAGATCAGGATACACAGCAGCAGCAGCAGCATGTTTCATACATAGTATATAGTAAATTACACAGAAATATTACAAACTTCTATCATGCATAAAGAATATAATACAATAACTGCAAAATGAACCTATATATATATATATATATATATACACACACACACTACACTACACTACACACACACACACACACTACACTACGTTTATTGCAATGTCGGCAAAGCATGTGCACTCCAATGACCCTGTGACCATCATGTGAGCTGTACATGATCATTAAAAAGAGCCTGGCAAGGATACAGGATGGTGCATGCAGGGTGCAGACGCAGCTTAAACAGGCAGGAGTTTAGCTGGAGCTTAGCATCCACAAGGGCAGAACCTTATCTGTCCTTGTCAAAAGGACAAAGGTGGAATTGGTTAGGGACATGTAAAGTGTAGGGCTGATGTATACCCTAAGGACTCCCAAGAGGAGAATATGAACTTTACAGCAGAATGCAGTATAAAATTAGCTGATTCACTGCCAAACAAAATGAACAGAAAAATAAATTGATGTAGTATCCACTGTTCTATAAAATTCATAGAAGGGCAAATTAACAGGAAATAATATCATCTTGTTCTCCACTGCATTACAAACTTATGAAACGTATACCCAAAGGAATATTTAGGCAGTATAAGTGGTACTTGGTTTGTGAACAAAGTATGTACAAATGTTCATTTTTAAAAGACTTTCAAACCTTCCAGAACTAAAAAAAAGAAAAGAAAAAGTAATATAGATAAACGCAAAGAAATGTTTTGCTTTAATTATTTTTATTGTCATTTGTACTATTTTGACTTTTGGTAAATTAGACCAAATAAAAACCGCTGTTATTTTTAAGTGACCATTTACTAAAATAGATGTAAATATTTCCATCTGCTGACAAAACTTTGAAAGTGAAATTATCCCTATACCCAAGTCAGCATTTAATCTAATCCCTTTCTGGACAGCAATCTGATGCAAGACAGTAAAGGAAAATTGCTTTCTTCTCTATAAAAAATAAAAATAGTCCTGAAATGTAAGGTATATTACGTACAGTAGGGAATACAACCTTATTGTACATACAGTATATATGAATGCTGCCACATAGAGGTACAACTGCTATTCCAATAAAGCAGTAATATCATTAAAATTACCAGTAACATACAACTATATTATTAACTCAATATATGCCAAAACAATAGTGAAGAATACCTGGAAAATATGGATTAAGATTGCCAAAGTTATTATTGGCAAATTATATATATATATATATATATATACTTACTTTAAATATTTTTAGATCATTTAATGATTCATGCTTTAGGAAATGATACACATCAAAGGTCGGTATCTAATTATCGGTGCAAAATTATGAAGAGTAAAAAAAAATGGCCGTTTTCGTGATGTTTCAGATTTTTCGCAGATATTTCTTTTGAGCAATCCCATTAGGACACCTGGGGAAAAAAAATAATTCTCACGCGATAACACACAGGTGCAATGAAACCTGTGTAATTCTTACAAAAGGCTGCAAAATCTCCCGAGTACTGAGAAAGACATAAAATGTTTCCAGTTCAGTGTTCCGTACTTTTTGGTGAGAGACACCTACAATAATATATTTAAATTATAATACAAAGTGATGGTAGACCACCAAAAAAAAACAATGCATCGAATATACATTCAAATTATTGATATTTTCAGATTTAAAAAAAAAATAATTTTCCAAAATGATCAACACAGACACACGTATAAACCAATGCTAAAAGCAAATACCAATTAATTATTAAACAGCAGATACTTTACTATCTAAAAACCTAACAATATTCCACAAATCAGAACAATTAGATAGTTCAAGAGTCTGAAAATGATGAAGAAATTTAGAAAAAAAGAGGATGAGCAAGTTCATGCATTAAGAAAAATGTCTAGGTCAACTTACAGTAACTCAACCTTCACGTGCTGATTTACTCACTAAAAAAAAAATATATATATATATATAATTTGTATAAATGCAGTAGTGAACTGTGGCCATCTCCTGGAAGAAGTGAATATTGCTCAAGTTTGAATATTAAACTGCATATAGGAAACTACAATACGCAAATATTTAAACTCCAAAGATAAATAAAAGATATTTAATAAATAAGTGCAGCAGCCGGCAATGTGGTAACAATATTAACTTTCCGTTACACAAATTAAAGGCTTAGAAAATATATAAGTTCTCACACACATTATATTGTATGAGCATACAGTACTGTGTGTGTATTTTTATAACATTCAATTAATGTTTATGCAACAACGTAGAGAAAACCACAACTAACATCTATTATATTTCACTTACATTGTGAACAAGACTGAGGCACCTTTCTATACTTTAAAAAAATGCATACTAATTTAACCAACAATGAATAATTTCAGACAATAAAAAGGTATGCAGGTAAGGGGGGTACACAAGGAGCGATTTTTGCTTAATTTCTACGCAATCTGACCAGATTGCATAGAAAAGAAGCACACATCTCCCCGTGTGTATGCCCCATAGCGATAGCGTTGCATGGTCCCGCGCGCCGCTTTCGCTGACTCTAGATTGTGCCTGCATGCAGATACAATCTAGTAAGGTCGCTCACTGCACCGATGTGTGCAGTGAGCTAACCCCCCCCCCCCCCCATCACCCCCTCCGCTCAGCACACATCGCCCTGAGTGGGGGGAGTGATGTTTGCCGAGTGGTCAGTGGTAGATCGCTCAGCACATATCTCCCCGTGTGTACCCCCCTCTTCAATCTTTTCATGCTATGCAATTGTGTTATCCTGTACAGCTGCCCAACAATGGGATCTATAGTTAATTTGACCAAACAAATGAAAGTCTATATACTGTAGAACAGTTCCACACACAGAGAGTGGTAACAATGGGGGTAATTCCAAGTTGATCGCAGCAGGAAATTTTTTTAGCAGTTGGGCAAAACCATGTGCACTACAGGGGGGGCAGATATAACATGTGCAGAGAGAGTTAGATTTGGGTGGGTTATTTTGTTTCTGTGCAGGGTAAATACTGGCTGCTTTATTTTTACACTGCAATTTAGATTGCAGATTGAACTCACCACACCCAAATCTAACTCTCTCTGCACATGTTAAATCTGCCTCCCCTGCAGTGCACATGGTTTTGCCCAACTGCTAAAAAATTTCCTGCTGCGATCAACTCAGAATTACCCACAATATTCTCAAGTCCTATTCCTGCTTTTCCTTTGTCAGATGTTAAGAACAATTGTTTTTCAGACCAAACACAGAGATCCTAATACTTTTCCCTTTTAATTTAAACATACTGTATTTCCATAGTGTTGAACAATGTAAATAAACAGGAATACAAACTGAATGATAGCATTAATAAAGGGAAGTAGTGCACTAAATCATGTTTCAGTAGGAGCTAACTCAGCAATAACAATTTTCCCAGATGTGCTTGCACATGCTATATCTGCCTCACCTGCAGTGCAATTGTTACAGCTAGCGACTGTTCTCCTTCCAAGGAGGATGAAGCTCACAGTAGTCTTCTGGGCAGTGACCCTTGTACACCCCGGGTTAAGACTCGTAGAACTCACCAGCAGGTCTTATTGCCTATAACAGCAGCTTTCCCATAAGGCGTGATGTACCTACCGGTACTGGGATGTCACCAGGATTTATGCCACTGGTGGTAGAGCGAGCTTAAGCTCGGAGTGACACGGGTCGATGCTGATGGAGCGAAAGACCAAAAGAGGAGAGAAGCTGCTCTAAGACAAGAGACTGGAGAACAAACAATACACACTTAAACACAGAATTCTCCCAAACTCTGGACAGCTTTCGGGCGAGAAGAGTACATAAGGTATGTAAACAGACAATACACTATAGAAAGAAATTAGACAAAACAATGAAGAGACCGCGCCACTGGCAGTGAGTGTACTGAGGGTATGCAGGAAAGATAGATAACTGAGGAAACACAAGACTGTATAGCAAGAAGACGAGGAGTACTATAAGCAGAAATAACAAAAGCAACAAGACAAATAATGCAAGTGACACAGAGTAAGATGCTGATAATTATGCACGGACACAGGGCTGGACACAGAAATACTGCAGAGAAAGATGCTGATAATTATGATAACAGACACAGGAATACTGTAGAGGATGGTAGAAGAATAACCAGACAAAGGAATCCACGGCTAGTACTAGAACCTAGAGACAAGGTCTTCCGCTGCAATCAGGAACTATGACCATCAAGGAGTGAGAGACAGACAACACGTATATAGGAGACAAGAGCCAATGAGAGTCACAGCACAGCCAGCCTCCCCTAATTAACAACTCTCTGCAGCTGTGCTACTGTACATCCATCAGTCTCCTGACTATCACGAGACAACAGGGTGGAGTCGTGTAACAACTAACGAAGCATTCCAAACAGGTAGCCAACTTCCAGGCTGCTAGGAGACAGCCAGAAACAGAAATGAGCAGCAGCAGCAACTTATAGCAGCAACATGGTTCTGCCCAGGTGTTTACTTGCTTTTTTTTTTTTGCTTTTCTTTGCTTTAGTTCATGTAGGACTCCCTCTAGCCCAGCAAAGTGGGTTCATGTCGAACAAACGTGGTTACCACACCAATCATCAGTACTTTCCAGATTGCACCTCGAACCAATTCTGGAAAACTTGGGACCGATGACAAGGTGCATTATCCTGCTGGAACATTCCATCATTGTGGGGTACATTAAGTACATTAAGTCCTTGAAGGGCTGCAAATAGTCACCATGCACTGCTACTGCCATGTCCTGGGTCCCTGTGTACTCAGCTGGTGATTCCTGAGATGAGGTTACTGGATCAGAATGACACAATAAACGAGGGGGATGAATATAGAACTTCCTCATATACCGCTAGAACAGAGTGATGGCGAGACTTGCCCAGAGGTGCGAAGTCTAACCCAATTTTCACCAGTGACCCCCTCCCTATGGGGATTTGGGTTTCTCTGCTTACAATAGGCAGGTCGTAGACCCCTGGACACGTACCCAGAAATAGCGGAGGAATTCTGCAGAGAAATAACCAATGGCAGACTAATAATGAGAGAGTCTAAACACTGAGAGTAAGCGCTGAGAAGATCTTGAGGCCTGAAGAGGGTAGAAACACTCCAAAGACTAACTGGTCAACTTAAAAACACTTGAAGAAACAATGTTTAAAACACTCAGAGCGATGAACAATGTAGAATCGATGTGCAATCGATGTAAAGAAGCACTAAGTGATGAACACATAGCAATGCTCTGGGAAACACGTGGAGACAGAGTGAAGCCTGGAACTTGAAGCAGCAACACACAGCAGCATGCACTGGAGAAAGAAGTTGTAAAGGCTACTTCCTGTTCCCAGGATCCCACTTATATACCAAGAGACAGCCAGCCATTGGATAGAGTAGTCATCTGAGCACTTCCAGGATTCCCATTTGGCTTTACTGCGGTCAGCTGACTCTGAACATGGCTCCCCAGCATTCTGTAAACTCTAAGCATTCCACAACAGTGCAATCCAAGATGAAACAGAAAATTTTATCGCGGCCCCCGGTCAGCGCAGCAGTTGACGACTGACAACACCCCTGAGCCATGGAAACCGGCATAATGGTGAGTAACGACTGGCTCTAGTTTGGATCCTGACAGTTATTTAGCAGTAACATTGTCAATGACGTGTTCAGGCGGACCAGTGGACCCAACCTATGCCACATGAACACAGTCCAAACCATTATAGAACTACCACCAACCTGCACAGTGACTTGTTTGGGGTCTGCACCAGACGCGTACCCTACCAGCAGCCCAAAACAACTGGAACCATGACTCATCACCCCACATGTTGACAATCCTCCAGGATCCAAGTAATTATGTCACAAACCCAGATAAGACACTGCGTACGGTGTTGCAGTATTAACAGGGGCACTTCTGGTGTGTCTTCTGCTCCAATATCCCTTGGAAGCTAAAGAATGCTGCACTGACCTGCTGGATATCCGTCTGGTTCCTTCTACACTGAATGTGGATGTGATCTAAGCCAGTGTCGCTTGTCTGTTACCACGGACAATTCTGGCTAGACGTCACTGGTCATGATCATTAAGCCCCCGTGGCCGGCAAAAATGATGGCCATGATGGGTGGTAATGCCTTCCATGAGGTATTCTCGATTCACACGTGACCAAGTAATGTTAAATGTCCCAACAGTCACGCACCCACTATCATTTCCCCATTCGAACTCCAATAATTCAAATTGCTTTGACATGAGCAACCTAGCCGGTGTTCAAGCTACCTCACGAGATGGCAGATTACAACTGATGCAGGTCTGGGCATTTCCAAGACGTCACAGTATGGTGGTGCCACTTACCATTACCTTCACATACTGCTATATTATGACTTTTGGCACTTCAGTGTATGTTCACATCTCCGTCCATTGGGGGTCATTCCGAGTTGATCGCTCGCTAGCTACTTTTAGCAGCCGTGCAAATGCATTGTCGCCGCCCACCGGGGAGTGTATTTTCGCTTTGCAGAAGTGCAAACCAAACACTTGTGCAGCAGAGCGCCTGCAAATTCATTTTGTGCAAAACAAGACCAGCCTTGTAGCTACTCTTTGTGTGCATTGATACTAACGACGGAGGGATGGCTTTTGACGTCACACACACGCCCAGCGTTCGCCAAGCCACGCCTGCATTTTCCCCGACACGCCTGCGTTTTTCTAAGCACTCCCTGAAAACGGACACCCAGAAACACCCACTTCATGTCAATCTTTATGCGTTCGGCCATGCGACTGAAAGCTTCGCTAGAACCTGTGCAAAACCACAAAAGACTTTGTACCCGTACGTTGAGCGTGCGCATTGCGCTGCATACGCATGCACAGATTAGCCGTTTTTTCACTGATCGCTGTGCTGCGAACAATGGCAGCTAGCGATCACCTCAGAATGACCCCCATTGTCTCTTGTAGTTGTGTGTCTGCCTCTACATTGTTGTTGACTGTTCTGTGTACTTCTATTTCACCTTACCTGCTATTTTCACATTTATCTCTCACTTTCTTCTATTATTTCCCTGACTACTTTACTTTTTCCTCACAACCCTCGTCGCCCATGCAGTTTGCAGTCAGTCACGTTGTTACATGCTAAAACGCTGATTGCTGGATGGTGCTGGCCATCTCGGATATGATTTTAAATGAGGAAGAGGCAAAATATCAGATCTGGGGTAAGATTTTAATTGAGAGAGAAGGGTTGGTTGTCAGATTTTAATTGAGGTAGGAGGGGGTGTCAGCTCTGGAGTTTGATTTTTAATAATGAAATGGGGCATGAGAACTGGGGTGTGATCTTGAACGCGGAGGATGGTGGGTGTACCAAATGAACAGCAATATTTTTAGTGAGGATAGGGGGTCATATCTGAGGGCAGATTATTTATTAATTAATGAAAACTATTGTAAATGTACAGTATTATTTAATGTAACATACTGTATCCCATACACAAATATGTTAAAAAACAGCAGGGAAATTCAAAATCATAATGTACCAAGGGCCTAATTCAGACCTGATCGCAGCAGCAAAATTGTTCTCGAATGGACAAAACCATGTGCATTGCAAGGGAGGGGGGGAGGGGGGCAGATATAACGTGCTGAGAAACTTAGATTTGGATGGGGTGTGTTAAAACTGAAATCTAAATTGCAGTGTAAAAAAAAAAAAACAGCCAGTATTTATCCTGCACAGAAACAAAATAACCCACCCAAATCTAACTCTCTCTGCACGTACATTTTTATTTTATTTTTAAGGCATGAGCTTATATGATTTTTTTTTTTTCTTAATATATATATTTATTTTTTGTAAGAAAACAGGTACCAGCTAACCTGCTGGACTATAGAAGAAAGTATATACAGAACTACGGAAAATAAAACTAGCACATTAGCAAAATGAACAACAATAATAATGTTAATATCACTACTAATAGCAAAATATTATAAATTACCAATATGTTAAAAATTATATATTTAATAAATCACATATTAATAAAAATACAACCCTTTGAGTTGTAAGTACTGTACAGCAATCATACATAGACAATAAATATATCACACTGCTAAAGCAAAAAGTTGAAGCCAGCTAACTGTATGAGAATGCCTACGGTAATCCAAAATAAGACACCCTCTGTTGAAATAGTAAAGCCACCTGTAAGCCAAACAGCAAGAAGTTAATTCAATCTATTGCGGAAAATTATCCACTCCCAAAGAAATTCAATGACGTATACATAAAGTAATAGTAATCATTGTGATATTATGGGAGACGGTGGAAGATTGTATTAACAGCAGATATCTCACCACTCGTGGGAATACTCTGCTCTGGAGTGCTGGTAACCTTCAACTGATATACTTCGGCTATAAATCAGAAGTATGCAGGAGGTAATGTTGCTATAATGTGTGGAGATGCCGGATGTGCACTAGCTGAGTGAATGCCAAACAGGTGCCGGTGGGTAGTGTAGCTGTATCAGATGAATGGGAAAAGCCCATAATGCGTTTTACTGTAGGCATGGCTTCATCGGAAGCATACACAGTGGATTTTTTATGTGAGAATAGCAGCAGTATCATATTGCCAGCTGAATGGGTGATCTCAATCACCTGTGTGGTGCGGTCTCATGGAGAATAAGGACCCACAAGTGATGGATAGAAATATGGGTTTCTTTTTCAACCTGCTGGCTTTCCAGAACCAGTCCCGAAAAGAACACCTATTAAAAACATTTAATCTAGACACAACCTCTGTGTCGACAGAGTTTATCAGTCTCATAGAAGTTGTTGACGGTTATGCAAAATAAACACTTGTGTGTCTCACACTGTTTGGGAAGTACCATTCTTTAAAATGACATCTAGTTCAGTAGCTAAATGGGTTTCAGTTAAAGCACTGTTAAGTTATATGAAGTTGATTGGGGTGCATAATAAGGAATGCAGGCAAGGTCGTTTTAAGAGAGGATGGGACCCGCGTACAACCTCCATTGCAGGCCCCCTCCTTTCCTGCAGCAAGTAGAATCTGACATAAGGCCAGTCTACTGTGCATGCACAGGTCTCCAGGAACATGGTATTCAGTGCTCATCCCCAGTACGCATGCGCAAATCACTCGGAAATGGCAGAGTTGCCCATTTTGAAAGTGATTTCTGTCCGTAGTGCAGGGCGACCACTGCGGGACTCTGGAGGGAGAAGCATAATATATGGGTTCAGTGTAGCCCCCCTGGATTCGGGGGCCATATGCACCGCATACACTGCACCTATTACAGAAACGCCCATGACTGCAGGTCTGAGTCTTTACATCTGGCAAATAGAAGCATTTGTTAAGTTCACTGTCCCAAAATGCTGTAGATCTTATTGCAGTAATAATCCTCTGACCTTCCTTTTTTTCCCCAATATTCGGTGTTGTACTTCCAATTGGGCAGGCTTAATAGTCTTCAGACAAAGCCATTATCTACTGCACTAGTTACCAGCCTGTCAAAATGACGTAACATAACAGTAATGTTAGCACGGTGGAACGGAGCATCACTTGAATTGCTCCATCAGGCGCCATGTAGTGGCCAATGGTTCTCAAAGCACTTGAATTCCTGCACAAAGGTGAAGAGCAGCACTAGCCTCTTATTATATAGCATGTGCGGGGTCCCATGTGTATGAAGGTAGACTTACCAGTAGGTATATTCTTTTATCGTATAATCGTACTGATGATGTCCCTTCAGTCTTAAGTCCCTTGATGGAATGATCTCTATTGCAGCTGTATATAGGCCCTCATTCCGAGTTGATCGCTCGCAAGGCGATTTTAGCAGAGTTACACACGCTAAGCCGCCGCCTACTGGGAGTGAATCTTAGCTTCTTAAAATTGCGAACGATGTATTCGCAATATTGCGATTACAAACTTCTTAGCAGTTTCAGAGTAGCTTCAGACTTACTCGGCATCTGCGATCAGTTCACTGCTTGTCGTTCCTGGTTTGACGTCATAAACACACCCAGCGTTCGCCCAGACACTCCTCCGTTTCTCCAGCCACTCCCGCGTTTTTTCCGGAAACGGTAGCGTTTTCATCCACACGCCCATAAAACGCCGCGTTTCCGCCCAGTAACACCCATTTCCTGTCAATCACATTACGTTCGCCGGAGCGAAGAAAAAGCCGTGAGTAAAAAAACTATCTTCATAGCAAAATTACTTGGCGCAGTCGCAGTGCGAACATTGCGCATGCGTACTAAGCAGAAAAACGCTGCGATGCGATTAAATTTACCGAGCGAACAACTCGGAATGAGGGCCATAGTTGTGTTTAATTCTTGACGTTCCCAGCCAGGTATACAAGAGAAGGAAAAAAATTCTACTCTGCTCGCAGGAGGCAAATTTGTTCTGTGGTCATTAATGAATGCTCACTATCATGGCAGGGGGGCGAGTTACTTGATCATTTGCATCTGCTTTCAAGTATAGAACTTATCTGGCAAGGGGCTTATGTATCTGTGTGCAACAGGGTTTTGTAAAAAATTCCACATCTCCAGCAAGATTGGGATTTAATTTACAGTATGACCGTTAGATTTTCGATCACTTGCCTGGCAAGGGAGTGAGTAATGTTAAAATTACCACCTGTATGTAAGTGTTGAACCTCTGATGGTAAGGATGTTGTCTTTGTGTCTGACGGGGTGCCAAAGCATTTTAGCGCTGGGAACACCTTCTTCAGGAATTTACATAATTGTGAGTGATTCTGGGTATAAGTAGGTAAACTATGTAATTATATGTAATCATTGACATCATCAGTGCGCATTTGCACCAACATACACTTGTTGCAAAAGATACACCTGGAAACAGGTTTATTTAGGCTTAGGACCGACTCTGTGAGCCGTAATTCTGCCAGTATGCCCTCACTGAACTTTATCTTTCTAAGAGAGCACCAATTACACATCTTCAGCCATAAGTGGAGATGTACTTGGTTCTAGTGTATCAGCAGTGCAAAAACATGTTCCACCAACAGGCGTCTATTCAACTTAGCATTAGGCACTTTACCATAGGTGTATCAGAGGAATGTGATCAAAATACTGACAGTCGGGATCACGACAGGCAACCAACGGCGGGATTATGACGGACAGAAAACAGACACATCCTGAGGTAAGAACAGGGGCTCAGGTTAGACACTAGGGGGAGGGTTAGGCTGCAAGGGTGAAGGAGGTAATGGTTAATCTGTAATGGGAGGGGGAAGTCCGTGTTAGGCTGCATGGGGATAGGGCAGTTAGGGTTAGACACAGGGGGAGGGAGCATTTAGGGTTAGGCTGCAGGAGGTTAGGGTTATGGTAGGGGGCAATACCAGGATATGTTGGGATTATGGCCAACGAGATCCTACTGTCAGGATCCCGCCTGCTGGGATTTCGTACCCAACCCGTATCTGTTGGTAAAACACACTGGTTTTAGCTTATAGCCTGACATTTTACAATTTAGCACCTGTAAACATATTGTTTCCTGTATTGTATCACTAGCATTATCCCTGTATTGTAAATTAATCAAAAGAATGCTACCTGTATTATGTATTGGTCACAAGAGCAATCCCTGTATTTTACACATTTCTATAATGTTCTACCCATTGTGTATTGGTTACTACCAATGCGTACAATGTCAGTCACTAGAATGCGCCTTATATTGTATATCCATCAGTAAAATATCCCCTCTTCAGGGCCAGATTAACAATGGGGCTGATGGATCTACAGCTACCTCCACATAAAAACAGGCCCATCATCATGACAATATGATGATAAGAAGCCACCTAGCTGGCCACACAATCTGCCATAAATCATAAGAATTAAAATTGTATTTCTAGTTTTCTCATAAAATTATGCTATTTTTCTATTTTATGTATTTTGTGAGATAGTAGGTCAGATAGAGTAGGGGAGTACCTACCCACATGGTACTGACCACACCCACACAGCACTGGTCACAGCTTCTGCCCTTCTCAGTATATGCCTGTAAAACATTTGCAGACCAAGGCCCATTTGGCCTTTCAGTCAGCCTGCCCTCGGTATGTGGTCAGCATACTGCTCGTTGGGATCCCGGCCGTCACAATACTGATAGCGGGATCCCGACTAGGTTACCATACCGCCGCTGGTACAATGACAAGGTAGGTGATTCCCCCTCTATGGGTGTCCACGACACTAAGCCTGCAAGGGGCTTTGTTGTGCTCGCCGCTCGGTATGCCAATGTCGGCATACTGACATTCGGCATCCCGAGCGGTGGTATAACATACTGAGCCCCTGCCTTCTTGGTTATGTAAGTCCCATGAATGTTCTGTGTAAATAGTGGTCACTAGAATGCTCCCTGTATTATATAGAGCTCCCTGTATTATATAGAGCTCACTAGAATGCTCCCTGTATTATATAGAGCTCCTTGTATTATATAGAGCTCACTAGAATGCTCCTTGTATTATATAGCACTCACCACAATAGTGTTTGCTTTTTGTCAGAAGGAGTTGGTAGATGTATTTGATCATAGGTTTGTAACCATACCTATATTAGAAAAACCACGTCTACAGATTTTTTGTCACACCCATTGTTTCCATTGTCATTCACTGCTGCAAAGCCAGGGCATCTTGATTGCATTTGCCCCAGTCAGAAGTTGTTAGCAGCACCTGCTATTGCTGCTCCTGCCAGTGTTGTGAGCTTCACCTCAGGCTAAAATCTGACTGCCGGGGGCAGGACTCAAACTTTGCACTGGAGTTGCCTAAATGCTGCCTGCCCAGCTCCTATTTAATGTGGGCTGTCTATACCGCCTCTGGCAGGTGGATGTGCCACTCCAGAGGTGTATAATGGCAACAACCTATTTTATGGGTCCTTACCATTGCATTCTCCCAGTGTCCTTTCGTGACCCAAACAGTCACAGCAAGTGTATTAAACCTTGGCTTATTGTAAATACAGAAAGTGTATTAAGACACTGAGGCAGGACATTTGTGCAGCGCTGTGACATTACATGTCAAAGAAGCATTTGGACTGAGCGGTGTGCTTGGGCTCAGTATGTATTACCGGCGGACTGAACGAGATTCCAGCTGTCCATATCCCGATCTCGGCATCCCGCCTGGCAGAATGCGCTAAGAGTCCCCTCGCGGGCACCCACTAGTGGAAATAGCCCCGGTACCGCAGGATTCCGTCTGGCGGCACTGGCGGACGTCGGGATTTCGGCATCGGTATCCTGAACGCCGGGATCCCTACCGCCAGCAAAATAGCTGTATCCCGTGCATGTGTGTGTGTGTGTAATTATAATGGAATCTTTCTCAATGTTCAACCATTAACTTACTTAGGAATCACAGACTACTAAAAAGTACGGTTTTCCTGTTTGTAAGAGGAGAGAAAAATGCACACAAGGAGAAAGTCTGTCACTGTCCCATTGGGCCTAGTTTGGATTACTGGCCATCCTGATAACATCACCCAGTAGGGGTAGGCCAGTATTACAAATACTTATTTGAATTTATGAGAGAATTAAAACTACTTTTATTACAATCTGTACATTCTGTGTGTACTGTATTCTGTGTTGGTGTTTGATGCACTTATAAGAGTTAATAATTAAAAATAAATTCTACTCTTTAAAAGATCCTGTCTATTTTTTGCAAAATGTCTGAATCCGGTCAACATGTTGCCCATTAGTTTGAAGTCCTGTATTCAGTGTAAGTGGTAAGGAGGAACTACACACTTTTACCTACAAATAGGTGCTGCAGCAGCAGCACACTATGGGCCTAATTCAGACCTGATCGCAGCAGCACATTTGTTAGCTAATGGGAAAAACCATGGCCCTCATTCCGAGTTGATCGCTCGGTAATTTTCTTCGCATCGCAGTGAAATTCCGCTTAGTACGCATGCGCAATATTCGCACTGCGACTGCGCCAAGTAATTTTACAATGAAGATAGTATTTTTACTCACGGCTTTTTCTTCGCTCTGGCGAACGTAGTGTGATTGACAGGAAATGGGTGTTACTGGGCGGAAACACAGCGTTTTCGGGGCGTGTGGATAAAAACGCTACCGTTTCCGGAAAAAACGCAGGAGTGGCCGGAGAAACGGGGGAGTGTCTGGGCGAACGCTGGGTGTGTTTATGACGTCAAACCAGGAACGACAAGCACTGAACTGAACGCAGATGCCGAGTAAGTCTGAAGCTACTCTGAAACTGCTAAGTAGTTTGTAATCGCAATATTGCGAATACATCGGTCGCAATTTTAAGAAGCTAAGATACACTCCCAGTAGGCGTAGGCTTAGCGTGAGCAACTCTGCTAAATTCGCCTTGCGAGCGATCAACTCGGAATGAGGGCCCATGTGCACTGCAGGTGGGGCAGATATTACATGTGCAGAGAGAGTTAGATTTGGGTGGGGTGTGTTCAAACTGAAATCTAAAAATTGCAGTGTAAAAATAAAGCAGCCGGTATTTACCCTGCACAGAAACAATATAACCCACCCCAAATCTAACTCTCTCTGCAATTATTATATCTGCCCCACCTGCAGTGCACATGGTTTTGCCCAGTAGCTAACAAATTTGCTGCTGCGATCATGTTGAATTTAGCACAGCTACGATCATTCACACTGACATGCGGGGGAACGCCCAACACAGGGCTAGTCCACCTCGCATGTCAGTGCCCCCTCCCCCCCGGCAAAGGCATCGCACAGCGGCATCGCATCGCACAGCACAGCGGCGATGCCTTTGCACAGAGTAGTTACCGACCAGCGCAGATTTAGCGTGCTGGCCGGGAGTTACTCATCGCTCCCAGTCCCGCAGAGGCTGCATGTGAAGTCACGCAGCCGCTGCAGCCCACCCCCTGCATGGTCTGGCCACACCTGCGTTGGCCGGACCGTGCCCACAAAACGGCGCCCAAACGCCGCCGTTCCGCTGCCTCCCACCCAGCGACCGCCTCTGATTGACAGGCCAGCATGAGCAGTGGGGACCCGTTCGCTCGGCTGCGATAAAAACAGCGAGCGAATGGGTCAGAATGACCCCCACATCCATCTCAGAGTTAGGCAATATATATGCAAGAATTCACTTTCGTTCAGTATTAGTATAAAATCAATTAAACTGTTTTATAAATGTATTACTTTATTATAAATCTACAAGCAAAACTCAATCAGAAAGTAACTATAGTCATCTTTCACTGAGCACCTTCTTTTAAGATACAGTTAGAGAGTTTATATTTGTAAATAGCGAGCATTGCTTACTGACTGCCTCTTCTCCCACAGGAGTGATGGAAGAACTGCCAGTACAGCAGAGGGGGTAGAACAGGACGGAGAGATAGATACCAAAATATAAGCATTTCTGGTAAATAGGTAACAAGATGTAATCAGAAAACATCATTTCATAGTGACAGGCACAATACACCTTGTACATCTGATACTGTATGTGTTTTTCATTACATGGTGCCATGTCATTTTTCAGGCCAATCAGAACATTATTCCTTAGTCTGTGTCAAGTTGCTACATTTTTCTTTTGTAGTTCTGTTTGAAAATTTGCCGGGACTTGTAGGCCGCCTGTAAGGAAAAATGGGGTTTATTCAGAGTTGTTAGCAAACCAAAAAAGTTAGCAATTGGGAAAAACCATATTGCACTGCAGGTGGGGCAGATGTAACATGTGCAGAGAGAGTTAGATTTGGGTGGGTTGTATTGTTTCTGTGCAGGTTAAATACTGGCTGCTTTATTTTTACACTGCAATTTAGTGTAGATTTCAGTTTAAACACAACCAACTCAAATCTAACTCTCTCTGCACGTTACATCTTTCCCACCTGCAGTACAACATGGTTTTGCCCAATTGCTAACTTTTTTGGTTTGCTAACAACTCTGAATAACCCCCAATATTCTTCGACAATTTATTACCATTAATCACCTGGCAGTGGGGAAAGTGGTGTCATTTTATTATGACCATCAACATTTTAACAGTGTCTACATTTTGATCCTGTTGATGTTTTGACTGTGTCTACATTTTTTACGGTCTACAGAATGACCATGTCAACATTCTGTCAGTAGACATTTTGACAAAGTTTTGACTAGATCCCTGTAAGGACAGCTTCTTTCCTATAAAGACTAGCCAAAAAAAAAAATTGTTGCAAAACTGTTAAGCTACACCATGTTAATGCGAGGTTTACTAAATTTCTTTTATAAGAAACTGCTGTATGCTCCCAAGGAGGAAAACGATTATTATGCAAACATTGCATATGGGAAATGGACAAGCTGTGCCTGTCTCACCTTACACTACAGTATAATGCACTATGAAATCATCAGAGAATCACAGACGTGTAAAAGAAACTCTCACAAAGTGAGTGATTTATGACAGAATACAGTAATCCTGCACATTTCAGATCATTTCACTTCTCTTCAAATATTAAAGCACCAGACTGCATAGACATTGTTCACTTTTTATTTTTATTTTTTCAAATTACTATCTCTATTTTTTTCTGTAAAAAGACATTTTCTCAACTATCTGGTTGTAGAATCAATAAATGATTTGACAGGTCATCCAGCTTGTATTGCTCTATGTGAAAGCACTTCCTCTACTTGTTAAGCCTCTGTGTTAAAAGATATGCTTGAAATATGTTTGCACAAGAAACCTTCTTCAATGTGAAGCGGCTGATCATTGCTCAAACATTTTGGTCGAAAAAGAGATAGCTCTGTACTGGCAGCAATTGTATTTTAACCTGTCTTGATTATCTAAAGCAAAATTGGATATGTCTGTTTTTAATGTATTTTTTTCATAGGACAGAATTCTAACGATGTTGTCCTGTGGTAATCTGGATATTTTTAATACTTTTTATTGTGTTGGCAGCGTGATGCACAGAGGAAGTTACAATAGATTCTGAAATCTCATAAGTCACTTTCCACTGCACCAATATTATAAGATAAGTACTCATAGGAATATAGTCTGCCGCTGTTTACCACTTATTCAGTTTACTCAAAACCACAAAATGCAGAAGTTTTTTCATTTATACATACTGACGGCTGTGACGTCTTGTATAGGGGACAACATACTGTGAAGTGGTCATGCTACAGGTTGCATGTTCATGGATCTATAATTTTCCTATTCTATTTCTAGCCAAAGATTCAAAGAATATTAAATAAATGTATACTTGTAAAAGTCTAAAAATTTTACAAACCATAAATAAAAAGGAAAGTTTTATGGTTGAAATCAATATACTACTAAGAGATTGAGAGGGGGCGGGGATAACACTAAAATTGTCTAACTCAGTCCTACATTCACTGACTTCCTAAAGAATATTTTTTTTTAAATTGTGTAATTTTTATTGTAGATTTAAAGAGTTACACCCAGACATTAAACAGGCATATGAATTGTAAAGCAAACATGAGAAATAATACAGGAGGGCATAAAGTGTTTAAATGACAAAATAAAGATCAGCCACCAAGCCCTCGGACATGAGAAATGGAAATAATAGCAGGATATATTAAAAACAATGACATACAGAATACCCCACATCAAGTACGGATAATTTAATCGCCACCCGAAGGCGCCATTCGGGTGTACATGTGAGAGAACCAGATTTATAATGGGGCATAGGTGACATACCATAAATTAAAATATATATATAAAAAAAAAAAAACTCACATCCATCAGAATATCCAAACAAAGCGCCTCACATTTCCCCCCACCCCATATACCCTAACCTACAAACCAAACAAATACACAAAATAAAATAAAGACACACAAAGTAAACGTCCCAAGAACCCCCCACCATGTATAACCTAATCCCCAATCTAGGCATACCTGGATCCCCATAAGAACCCCATCCATAACTACACTACACCTTTATGTCTAACATCTCTCCACCCCCTAACCCCATAACACAGGATAAGTGTACCGTATAATTGACAGGGGGAACTAAAATAAATGGCCATAAACTATATGGAGCAGGTTACATCGTCAGAATAGTAAAGTAGTATGCAAATATGGAGACAGCTAAGCTTAAAGACAGAATATAAACATAAATGGCTGTGGAACTAAAACAAGCAACCACAGACAAAATATGGCAAGCGTCTCCCACAAAATGGTAAAAAGTGCACACGTTCTTAGATACAAGGAGCTGGAAAACAGAATGTAATAACTGTCAGGAATCGACTTACCAGGCTGACATCCGTCCGCCGCTGCGGACTCCGTCCTGGCTCCCTGCGGTCACCTGTCACCTGTGCCCCTGCCATGGGACATCATCAAGGGCCTGGGAGCACTCCTGAGACAGCGGGCATGTAGCGCGCCGCGTCCCTGCTAGGCCGCAGCGTGGGCGCCGCCATGACAGTCTGTAAACAGCCAGTATACTGCGGCCAATCCGGTGCTTGGCCGCACCCACTTTCCTTCACTCATCCAATCCCTGTGCACCATGGGGTACATAAGAGACTGCAGGATCAGTCTGCAGGCATCCTGGACTTTGTGTCTCTCCAGCGACCCATGTGAAAGGATCTGTTCCTGTTCCTCCTGTGTTCCTGGTTCTCTGCTTAAGAACTTGTACTCCTGGTTACTCTGCACAGCTCCGTGGAACTTCAAGGCCCAGCAATACCTGCAACCTGCAAATAAGGCTTCACACTCATCACCACCTTGTGTGCTTCAGCCTGCAGTTGAAGACTGACTCCAGGTGTGTTTCATTCCTCCACCTGTGATACAGCTTGCTGCTGCCAGTGCCTCATCACCTGCACTGTGAAGTCAGACTCCTGCCTCTGCTCAGGTTTGCCATTCTACACCTTGCTGCCTAAGTTTCCTGTTTTAAAACCTGCACTGGTTTCCAAACCAGAACCATTTCACAAACACTTGTTCTTCTGTTTATATATTACCGGATATTATTTTCTCAAGTCATCTGTCATCCATTGCCATAGACTTTCAGTTATTATACTGAGTGATTGACTTTATTCATCTGTTATTATTGTTTCTGCTACCATTCTGTGTTATATCATCTGCTAAATAAAATACCATTGCGCTCATGCGCAGGAACGTTATCCAGCCTCCTCGTTTTCTCCCATCTACCTCCACTGACCCACTAGCGCCCCCTCCGGGGACACAGCCCAAACACAATCTGACAGTAAGTCCAGGATCGATGGACTCGGATGGTGGACGGAGTGTGGGGTCAGAGGCCTTGCAAAATCTGGTCTCCCGTCTGGATGGTCAAGAGGTTGCGCAGCAGCAGATGCTTCAATTCCTGCAAGGGATGTCCTCCCGATTAGATACACTACAGCAATCCCTGCCTAGTGTACTCTCTCCTACTGTTTCTGTTACTCCAGCACCTGCCAGTGCTGTGAGTTCTTCTATGCCGGCTGCATCAGCTCCAGTGTCACGTCTGCATCTGCCCGTGCCGAGCAAGTATGATGGCAGTCCTAAGTTATGTCGCGGGTTTCTCAATCAATGTGAAATACAGTTTGAGTTATTGCCACATAATTTCCCCACGCCAAGATCCAAGGTTGCCTACATCATCTCCTTACTCTCTGGATCTGCTCTGAGTTGGGTGTCTCCTCTGTGGGAACGTGCTGACCCTCTGATTAACAACTACACAGACTTCGTGTCAACCTTCAGACGGATCTTTGACGAGCCTGGTCGTGCAACATCAGCTTCGGCAGACCTGATCCAACTTCGTCAAGGTACCCGAAGCATGGGACAATATGTCATCCAGTTCCAGACGTTGGCTGCAGAGGTTCAGTGGAACAACCAAGCTCTGGTAGCAGCTTTCTGGCACGGACTCTCGGATCGGATCAAGGATGAACTGGCGACCCGTGACATTCCTGTTCAACTGTCTGATTTGATCTCCCTGTGCATTAAGTTGGACTCTCGCATCCGCGAACGCAATAATGAACGCGCTCGGAGTGAGCCACGCAGATCAAGGTTCATACCTTCTGTACAGTTCCAGTCTCCCTCTTCTGACGAGCCTATGCAGATAAATAGGTCCCGCCTAACTCCTGAAGAGCGGGCAAGAAGAATACGTGAGAGACTCTGCCTATACTGTGCTGCTGCGGGCCATCAGATTAACTCCTGCACGGTGCGTTCGGGAAACGCCAGATCCTGACTTGTAAGGGAGGAGTCAAGTTAGGATCTTTCAGTCAAGCTCCTTCTCAACAAGACCTCATCCTTCCAGTGATGCTAGAGACTCCAGTTGGGCTCCAGTCTGCGTCAGCATTAGTGGACTGCGGTGCTGCAGGAAACTTTATCACCCAAGCTGCGGTAAATAAATTTTGCCTATCTACCTGTGAACTTTCTTGTCCAGTTTACATTACTGCTGTGGATGGTAGTCGAATCTCCAAGGGGAACATTTCTCATCAAACTGTTCCAGTGGTTCTGGGAGTTGGATTTCTCCATTCTGAACTGATCAAGTTCCTGGTCATCCCTCAAGCCACCCAGGAGATTGTCTTGGGCATGCCCTGGCTCCAGCTACATAATCCACAGTTTGACTGGTCAACGTTGCAGCTTACCTCATGGGGTTCACATTGTCATCAATCCTGCTTAGCCCAAGTGTGTCCCATTAAGTCTACCGAAGTAAAGACACAGTCAAGTCTCCCAGCAGCTTATCAAGACTTCTCAGACGTCTTCTGTGAAAAGGCTGCTGATATCCTGCCGCCCCATAGGGAATGGGATTGTCCCATCGATCTCCTTCCTGGCAAGAAGCCACCTAGGGGGCGCACCTACCCGTTGTCTGTTCCTGAAACTGAGGCGATGAGTAATTACATCAGAGAGAATCTTCAGAAGGGATTCATCCGTCCGTCATCATCTCCCGCTGGTGCAGGTTTCTTCTTTGTTAAAAAGAAGGATGGAGGACTGCGTCCGTGCATTGACTATCGGGGTCTCAATGACATTACTATCAAGAATAGTTATCCATTACCACTCATTACCGAATTATTTGACAGAGTTAAAGGAGCCCGCATCTTCACCAAGTTAGATCTCCGCGGTGCCTATAATCTCATCAGAATCCGGAGTGGTGACGAGTGGAAGACAGCTTTCAACACTCGAGATGGCCATTATGAATACCTGGTAATGCCATTTGGGTTGTGTAATGCCCCAGCAGTGTTCCAACACTTTGTGAACGAAATCTTTCGTGATGTCCTGTATAAGTACCTCGTTGTTTACTTAGATGATATCCTTATCTTCTCCCAAGACCTTCCATCTCATCGTCTACAAGTTTGTGAAGTTCTCCGACGTCTTCGTGAGAACCGGCTCTACGGGAAACTATCTAAATGCACCTTTGAAGTTCCCTCTATACCCTTCCTGGGTTATATAATTTCCGGATCGGATCTTCAGATGGACCCGACAAAATTGGAAGCTATAGTCAATTGGTCCATTCCAAACTCTCTCAAGTCTATCCAGCGATTCCTGGGTTTCGCCAACTACTATAGAAAATTTATTCGAGGATTCTCCACTCTCATCGCTCCTATTACCAACCTGACTCGGAAAGGGGCAGACCATTCCAACTGGTCAGAAGAAGCCTTGGCAGCCTTCCAGAAGATCAAGCTAGCCTTTATGTCTGCTCCAGTGCTGTCTCAGCCAGATGTCAACAGACCATTCGAGTTGGAGGTAGATGCCTCTACAGTTGGGGTTGGAGCTGTTCTCTCCCAGAAGGGATCCGATGGGAAAGTCCACCCTTGTGGATTTTATTCTCGAAAGTTTCTTCCTGCAGAAGCTAACTACTCCGTGGGAGATCAAGAACTACTGGCGATCAAGCTGGCTCTCGAGGAATGGAGATATCTCCTAGAAGGGGCCAAACATCCGTTTAATATCTACACGGATCATAAAAACCTGCTATATTTAAAGGCAGCTCAGTGCCTTAACCCTCGCCAGTCCAGGTGGGCTATGTTTTTTTCACGTTTTAATTTCAAGCTTCATTTCCGCCCAGGTTCGCAGAATGTGAAAGCTGACGCGTTATCCCGATCCATGGAATCTGAAGAAGGAACATCTGACTCAGTGCCACATTCCATCCTGAGTCCCGTGGTTTTCGCTGCATCTCAAGTCTCCCCAGCTCCTCCTCCTGGTAAGACTTTTGTTTCCCCAGATCTCCGTCCCAAGTTGCTATCTTGGGCCCATCAATCCAAGTTCACTGGTCATCCTGGGGTCCTGAAGACCTTCAAGTTCCTTTCTGCTACATATTGGTGGCCAAAGATGAAAATGGACATCCAGGATTTCGTGGCATCCTGTCCTAAATGTGTGCAGCACAAGACTCCTCGTCAGTCTCCAGCAGGTCAGTTACAACCACTGTCTATCCCTAGTCGTCCCTGGTCACACCTGTCCATGGATTTTATCACCGACCTTCCTCCTTCTCAAGGACATAATACCATTTGGGTTGTAGTGGACAGATTCACCAAGATGGCTCATTTTGTTCCTCTCCAGGGTCTCCCTTCTGCCCCAAAACTTGCCCAAATCTTCCTACGGGAGATTTTCCGCTTACATGGTTTACCCTCTGAAATAATATCTGACCGGGGGGTACAGTTTGTAGCGAGGTTTTGGAGGGCTCTCTGTTCTGCCATGCAGGTCAAACTGAAGTTTTCATCTTCATACCATCCTCAGACGAATGGGCAGACAGAGAGGGTCAATCAAGAACTTGAGACTTTTTTAAGATTATATGTTTCATCTTCCCAGGATGACTGGTTCGATCTGCTCCCATGGGCCGAGTTTGCCCACAACTTTCGATACCATACTGCCACTGAAACGACACCATTCTTTGCAGTATATGGGCAACATCCCCGTGTACCTGATTTCCAAGAGCTCCCTCATATGGATGTTCCTGCTGCCACTACTGCTCTGACTCAGTTTTCATCTATTTGGAGAAAAATTCACGTTTCCCTCAAAAAGGCCTCCAGTCGGTACAAGGTCTTTGCCGACCGCAAGAGACGTGCGGTTCCCCATTTGAAACCTGGGGACAAGGTTTGGCTATCAACCCGTAACCTCCGTCTCAGGGTCCCATCCATGAAGTTTGCACCACGCTTCATTGGTCCTTACCCTGTCGAAAGAGTCATCAACCCAGTGGCCTATAAATTAAAGTTACCATCTTCCCTTCGTATACCTAACGCTTTTCATATTTCTCTCCTCAGACCTCTAGTCCTAAACCGCTTTCAGAATACTCTTCCAGTAGGTCCCAAGGTTCGAACTCAGCGGGGCGTGGAATTCGAGATCAACAAAATTCTGGACTCCCGTTGTCGGTATGGACGTCTCCAGTACCTGGTCGATTGGTCCGGTTATGGCCCGGAGGAGAGAAGTTGGGTGAATTCGTCCGATGTCCATGCTCCTAGGTTGGTCCGTGTCTTCCACAGCACTCATCCCTCCAAGCCACGTGGGTGTTCGGTGTCCACCCCTAAAGGAGGGGGTACTGTCAGGAATCGACTTACCAGGCTGACATCCGTCCGCCGCTGCGGACTCCGTCCTGGCTCCCTGCGGTCACCTGTCACCTGTGCCCCTGCCATGGGACATCATCAAGGGCCTGGGAGCACTCCTGAGACAGCGGGCATGTAGCGCGCCGCGTCCCTGCTAGGCCGCAGCGTGGGCGCCGCCATGACAGTCTGTAAACAGCCAGTATACTGCGGCCAATCCGGTGCTTGGCCGCACCCACTTTCCTTCACTCATCCAATCCCTGTGCACCATGGGGTACATAAGAGACTGCAGGATCAGTCTGCAGGCATCCTGGACTTTGTGTCTCTCCAGCGACCCATGTGAAAGGATCTGTTCCTGTTCCTCCTGTGTTCCTGGTTCTCTGCTTAAGAACTTGTACTCCTGGTTACTCTGCACAGCTCCGTGGAACTTCAAGGCCCAGCAATACCTGCAACCTGCAAATAAGGCTTCACACTCATCACCACCTTGTGTGCTTCAGCCTGCAGTTGAAGACTGACTCCAGGTGTGTTTCATTCCTCCACCTGTGATACAGCTTGCTGCTGCCAGTGCCTCATCACCTGCACTGTGAAGTCAGACTCCTGCCTCTGCTCAGGTTTGCCATTCTACACCTTGCTGCCTAAGTTTCCTGTTTTAAAACCTGCACTGGTTTCCAAACCAGAACCATTTCACAAACACTTGTTCTTCTGTTTATATATTACCGGATATTATTTTCTCAAGTCATCTGTCATCCATTGCCATAGACTTTCAGTTATTATACTGAGTGATTGACTTTATTCATCTGTTATTATTGTTTCTGCTACCATTCTGTGTTATATCATCTGCTAAATAAAATACCATTGCGCTCATGCGCAGGAACGTTATCCAGCCTCCTCGTTTTCTCCCATCTACCTCCACTGACCCACTAGCGCCCCCTCCGGGGACACAGCCCAAACACAATCTGACAATAACGATGTAACACTAAATAAAGGGCCATGTACCAGTTAGAACAGGAGTCTCTCGGAAAGTAAGTGTTGCACACAAATATGCAGCTAAAATGAGCACGAGAATAGCAGAACAACAAAACTGTAGCTACAGGATAAGTACACGTTATAAATGACAGGGGCAACTAAATAATTGTCCATAAACTAAATAGAACAGTTTACACCCATAGAATAGTAAAGTATTATGCATATATCAAGATAACGAAGTGTAAAGAACAGACATAATATAAATATAAGTGGCTGTGGCATTAAAATAAATGACCACAAACTAAATATGGCAAGCTGCTCCTGGAAAATAGTGAAAAATGCACACAGGTTTAGATACACTGAGCCAGAAAACAGACCAATATCTATATAAGTGACAGTAACACTAAATAAATTGCCTTAAACATTAGAGCAGAATTTTCCTGGAAAATAATTGGTTGTATGCAAATAATTATTCAGAATGAGCACAAGAATAGCAGTATAACACAACTGGATCTTGGAAAGGATGTACAAACATGAAATTACGCAGTAGCTAACGAAAATCATTAACAGAGCACAGTAAGGGTCTCGGCAACCAGTGAAATGGTTTGCAGTCCCAAGGTGAGCAAAATCAGTCCGGAGGATGAGTCCACCCTGGAACAATGTAATCCAGCCAAATGACAGTCTCTCGAGAGTTGGCAGAATGATAAACTGAGCCGTCAGCCTTCACACACAGCTTTGTCAAAATAAACATATAGGAACAAGTAGCAGCTGAAGAAAACCGGATTAGGGACAAAAACCTCCACCCATGGGTTACACCAAGCCACTGTTCCAAATAAATATTAGAATAAAAAGCCATTCCCTCTCGTGGACTGCCAGAAAACTGGAGGATGTTACGTCTCCATTCACCTTCTTCATCAGGTAAGTGACTCTCTGTGACTGCAGATTGAATCCTCACAGGAATCTGCGGACTCACCAACAAAGAAAAAGAGGCCGCCGGCGGTACCACACGCGCCATCACCAGCCGTGGTTCACGGTGAATATGCGTATGGTCATCCCTCAGCTCCTCCAGTCTATTAGTAATTTGTTGCTCAAAATAACCCACTGCGGTAATCACCTGCTGCAGTGTAATAGTATAGTAAGTGGTGCAGATAAAGTCTCACTAAAGGGCCCCGAGAGCTGCTGCACTGAATCAGGATAAAAGGACATACAAGCAAAGCCATCCAGCTCACCAGCTACAGAGTTGTGGTAGAATTTACACACCATGACAAAGCTGGAGATGGGCCACAGAAATCCACAGGACACCACCACCAAAACCTCTGCAGAGCACACTGGCCCCAGCAGCTGTCAAAGCAGTCTGCCCGACCACTGAAGCGACCCAATCACTGGATTCAGCAGAAGGCAGGAGTAAGGAAAGAGCTGCAGCAGGAGCAACAGCCACACTGAGGGAGTCATTCCGAGTTGATCGCACGTAGCAACTTTTTGCTGCCCGTGCGATCAACTAGACGCCGCCTATGGGGGAGTGCATTTCTGCATAGCAGGGCTGCGAACACTTGTGCAGCCCTGCTCTGCAAAAAAAGTTTCCTGTAAAAGAAGACCAGTGTTCGATCCAGCGCTGTAGGTCTCGGAATTGACGTCAGACATCCGCCCTCCAAACGCCTGGACACGCCTGCGTTGGACTCACCACTCCCAGAAACGGTGAGTTGCCGTCCGGACCAACCTTCCTCCTGTCAATCTTCCCGATTTCTACAGTAGCGGCGTCGCTGCACAATGACGCGCCTGCGCAATGCAGCCGCCACGCTTGCGCAGTTCCGACCCGATCACACGGCTGCGAAGAAGTGCAGCGTGCAATCAAGTCGGAATGACCCCATGAGTGCAGAGTCTGCCTCAGGATCCAGTCACATACTTCACCAGCCAGTAAGTTAGGACTCCTGGCACTGAGGATCCCCAAATTCACACTGGAGGAGCAGAAGTGGGTACTGCACTCTTGCAGAAATTTTCAGCCACAGACCACCAGGGAAACAGGAGATAGAGCAGGATATTAGCAGGAGCTCTGGCAGGAAGCTGCCTACACCATGCTGTGTCACACCACGCCCCACTCATAAAGAATATCTCTGAATAGGCATGTAAGTCTACACTGACCTCATAACAAGGAACACTATGGGCTCTATTAATGTACATTATGAAAATGGCTACTGTAAAATACCATGTCCTGTAGCCATTCAGAAATACTTACCGGTCAGGCAACATCCTCTGATAAATGGCCCCTCCCCAATCCCAGCAAGCAATGCGAGGCATGAGAAGTCTTTTCCCACTGCACATGCATGCTCCAGGTTCCATCATGTCACAGAGTGGATGATGGACAGGGGCAAAATGACAGAAGGTGCAGGAGCAGTGAACTTCACTGTCTTTCTACTGCTACTGAGGTAAGCTTCAGCTCATTCGACCATCTTCAGATGGTGAAATGAAATGTACACACGAAATGAAAATATGAAGTTTCCGTTCTTCTCTGAATCGCTCTGGCCATATTAGTGTATAGGGCGGCACCGCTGGAGAAATCTTGGACATCCCAACGGTATACCCTGTCTTGAATGCAACAAAGCTGGAAAAAGACCATTTTCTGAAATGCTTTGTGAAACAGGGTTTTTCACTGCTCCATGAATTGACTCCACTTTTCATAACAGTCGAGAACGGAAACCCCCACCTAACAGAACTCTGCTTCTAAGAATACACAAACCCACTGGCGACTGCTACATTTTAATTTGAAATAGGTTTGGCTGCGGTCACTTACTCCAGTAAATGAAATCTTAGGTGCCATAGGAAAAACTGAATTGATGATGTATATCATGTAAGGTATGTTTAAAGTGCTTTTTAGTAGGGCCAGATGACTTTACTTATTTCATACTTAACTTTTCCATATGGTACATGGTTAACTTGGTTTAAATGATTTTCTTTATATTGAGAATTTCTTTACACTATAATGTTGTGCCATTCTGGACAGTGGAGTCCCCTTTGCCAGGCACATGTACCAAAAACAGGGAAAAGCCATTTTCTATTTCACTGGGTAGACAAAAAAAGGAGATTTATGGTAGATTTACCATGGTTAAATCTCTTTCTGCGAGGTACACTGGATCCACACGGAAACATTGGGGTGTAGAGATGGATCTTGATCCAGGCACCAACAGGTTAAAGCTTTAGACTGTCCCAGGATGCATTGGGGCTTCCTCTATATCCCCTGCCTTCAGGCACTGTGAGCTCAGTTTCGTTATCCAGTCCAATGCAGGAGCAGGTAAAAGAGAAAGTAGATGTTAGTCACATAGAACCACGTTCTCATGACAGGAAAAGGGACTAGCGGCTAATGCCAAACAAACCCATAGAAGCTAGGTGCGTCAGGGTGGGCGCCCTGTGGAACAAATGTACCTCGCAGAAAGAGTCAACCATGGTAAATCTACCATAAATCTCCTTTTCTGCAGCGCGGTACATTGGTTTCCACAGGGAAACATCGGGGATGTCCTAAAGCAGTTCCTCATGGAGGGGACGCGCCGTAGCGGGTATGAGAACACATCCAAAGGAAGCGTCCTGGGTGGGGGAAGTATTGAAGGCATAGAACCTAATGAACGTGTTCACTGAGGACCACGTAGCCGCCTTGCACAATTGTTCAGCGGACGCGCCTCGGCGGGCCACCCAAGAAGGTCCAACAGACCGAGTAGAATCGGCTTTGATAGCAGCAGGAGCTGGGAGTCCAGCCTGCGCATAGGCTTGTGCAATCACCATTCTAATCCATATGGCCAAGGCTTGCTTATTCGCAGGCCAGCCACGTTTGTGAAAACCAAAAAGTACAAAAAGGGTATCTGACCACCTGATAGTGGCAGTCTCCTCTACATAAATACGGAGAGCCCTTACCACATCCAAAGACTGCTCTTTGTAGGACAAATCAGAAAAGATAGAGGCCGGACCCACAATCTCTTGGTTAAGGTGAAAAGATGACACCACCTTAAGCAAATAACCAGGGTGAGTTCTAAGAACTGCTCGGTCATGGTGACATATCAGAAAGGGTGGACGACAGGACAGAGCGCCTAGGTCTGACACCCTTCTAGCAGAGGCAATAGCCAGTAGGAACAGGACCTTGACCGTGAGCCATTTAAGGTCCTCTGACTCAAGAGGTTCAAATGGAGACTCTCGCAAAGCATTCAGGACAACAGATGGAGCCACAGGAGGGACATAGTGAGGCTGAATCCATAAAACACACTGAGTGAAAGTATGAACGTAAGAAATAGATGCAATTTTTCTCTGAAACCACACCGACAAGACAGAGATATGAACCTTGAGGGAGGCCAGACGAAGGCCTAAATCCAGGACTTGTTGTAGAAAAGCCAGAAGTCTGGAAGTACTGAATTTGTAAGCATCGTAATTCTTAGCAGCACACCAGGTGAAGTAAGAATTCCAGACCCTGTAATAAATCCATGCAGATGCCAGTTTGCGGGCCTTCAGCATAGTTTGGATAACCGCCTCGGAGAATCCTTTGGCCCTTAGGAGTGAAGCTTCAAGACCCACGCCATCAAAGCCAGTCTGGCCAGGTCTGGGTAGACACAAGGGCCCTGAACGAGGAGGTCTGGGCATTGAGGAAGTAGAAGAGGACGCTCTATCGATAGACCCTGGAGGTCTGAGAACCAATGCCGTCTTGGACACGCTGGAGTGACTAGAAGTAGTATTCCTCCTTCTTGTTTGAACGTCTGCAGTACCCTGGGCAGGAGTGACACTGGAGGGAACACATATAGCAGCCGAAAGTTCCATGGAATTGCCAGTGCGTCAACGAATGCTGCTTGAGGATCCCTGGTTACTGATCCAAAGACCGGAACTTTGTGACTCCTTCATGGTCCATCAACCCTGGAAAGAGTGTTGCTCCAACACCGCGCCCCAACCCCTCAGACTGGCGTCCGTAGTCAGTAGGACCCAGTTGGGGATCCAGAAGGGACGGCCCCTGCTCAACTGCTGGTCCTGTAGCCAACCAGGTCAGCGACAGATGAACATCTAGAGTCAAGGAGATCATGTGAGACCTTATCCGATGAGGCAGGCCGTCCCACTTGGAAAGGATTAACCTCTGCAGAGGGCAGGAATTAAATTGAGCGTACTCTACCATGTCAAACACCAACACCGTAAGGCCTACTACAGGCCTGGCCAACCTGTGGCTCTCCAGTTGTTGTAAAACTACAAGTCCCATCATGCTTTGCCACTGTTTTGCTATTAAGGAATGTAAAAACCATGGCAGGGCATGCTTGATGTGTAGTTTCACAACATCTGGAGAACCACAGGTTGGCCAGGCCTGGCCTAGTACTTGCATCGCCGAGTGTATCAACAGTCTTGGGCGAGAGAGGAAGTATCTGATCTTGGTCTGAAGTTTCAGGACCTTCTCTGGAGACAGAAACAGCCGTTGATTGTGTGTGTCCAGCAGTACCCCCAAGTGCACCATGCTCTGAGCAGGGACCAGCGAGGACTTCTTCCAGTTGATGAGCCACCCGTGAGCTTGTAGAAGTTTAGCGTCAGTTGTAGATGACTGAGGAGGACATCGTGGGAGTTTGCCAGAATCAGCAAGTTGTCCAGATACGGCAGGATCCTGACTCCTTGGTGACGGAGATGAGCCGTCATCATGGCCATAACCTTGGTGAAGATCCGAGGGGCCGTGGCCAGTGCAAACTGCAGAGCCTGGAACTGAAAGTGAAGGTTGCCAATAGCAAACCGCAGATATTGCTGATGCAATATGACAATAGGTATATGCAGGTAAGCATCTTGTATATCCAGGGATATAGTCTCCGGCTTCCATGGCCAGTAAAATTGAGCGCAGTGTTTACATACGGAACTTGGACACACTCACAAACTTGTTCAGTGATTTGAGGTTGAGTATAGGCCGGAAAGACCCATTGGGTTTCGGGACTAGAAACGGGGTCGAGTAGTATCCTCTGCCTCTCTGGGATAGAGGTACCGGCACCACCACTCCTGTCTCCAGGAGAGAACGCACAACCAGTTGTAGAGCTTGCACCTTCAACGGGTCCGAAGGGATAACCGTTGTGCAGAACTGGCGAGGGGGACGTCTCTTGAAAGAGACTGCGTACCCGTGAGAGAACTTCTCGTACCCATGCATCTGAAGCGGTCTTCAACCAGACCTGGGGGAATCGCAGAAGTCGGCCTCCCATCCTGGGGTCTCCCAGGGGGAGTCCCGTCCTGTCATGCAGCAGGCTTGTCATGTTTAGAAGCAGGCTGACTGGCTGCCCAGGATTGTTTTGCCTTGGGCTTAGTGGTTTTGGGAGCACAAGATTGTCTCGGGTATGCCTGACCTTTTGCTTTCCCTTGAGGTCGAAAAGGAGCGAAAAGTGTTACTTTTTGCCTTCTGTGCAGAAGGATTAGCATTTGGGAGAAAAGCAGTCTTAGCAGCCGCTAAGTCAGTCACAATTTTATTGAGATCTTCCCCAAATAGGATGTCCCCCTTAAAATGGAGTACCTCCAAAGTCTTTTTGGAGTCCAGGTCCACCTTCCATGACCTCAACCACAGAATACGGCAAGCCAGGATATATGTAGTCGATGCCTTGTCTGCCAACACACCCACCTCAGAGGATGCCTCCTGAATGTTATAGGCGGCGGTGGTAATATGAGACAGGTATTGTCTGGCAGTGTCAGCGATATCCTGAGGCAGCTCTTCCTCTAATGCCTGAACCCATGCTTCAATTCCTTTTGCAGCCCAGGAGGCTGCTGTAGTGGGTCTATGTACAGCACCTGTAAGGGAGTAAATAGACTTCAGGCATCCCTCCACACGCTTATCTGTCAGTTCCTTCAGTGAGGTGACAACGGTGACAGGCAGAGTAGATGACACCATGAGACAGGTGACATCGGAATCATCCGGCGGTGAGTTTTCCCACCTGTTACATAACTCTGAAGGGAGAGGATAGCGAGCTATCATCCTTTTAGATATGGAGAATTTCTTTCCTGGAGAAGACCAGGGTTTTTTACGTATAGCTACTAAATGGTCAGAATGCGGTAATAAAGTTTTAGTTACCTTCTGACGTTCAAACTTATCAGGTTTCTTAGACACCGTAGTGGAATCCTCATCATCATCATCATCATCATCATCATCATCATCAGTGAACTGTAGGATCTGCTTAATAGCAACCACTAAGTCAGGGACATCAACCTGAGTAGCAGATTCCTCGTCAGAAGCAACTGTTAAGTGACCTGCTCTGCAGGGCACCAACTCGAAAACTGAGCTCACAGTACCTGGAGGCGGAGTTATAGAGGAGGCCCCAATGCATCCTGGGACAGTTTAAAGCTTTAGCCTGTTGGTGCCTGGATCAAGGTCCATCTCTACACCCCAATGTTTCCCTGTGGAAACCAATGTACCTCGTTGCAGAAAGTAGGATTATAGGGAAATTAGAATGGCCAGTTCCAGTCACAAGATCTCGACTTAATTGAAGACCGGAGGTAAAATTTCTATCATCAGCAAAACAGCCAATATTGGAAATTCTTCAGAAAAAGTTTTCAATTTAATGTAGAGTCTGTGTGAAGTTATTTTCTTCTGGGACAATACCCTTTGGGTGGTTCCTTTATTTTGGCAGTTAGAACACATGTTCTGGTATGAGGATAATCCCAATAACCTCTATATCTTGGGTCTACCTGAGTTATTGGACTGCGTGTCAGGGAAAATGGTTAACAGAGTAAAAGCAAATTACGAAAACACAAGCACTGATTGACTTATGGCCATGTGTCTGCAATGTGATCTCAAGTGACTATTGTACCGCGCGAGACAACACTTTCATCTCCTTTTAGAATGCGGATTCAAGCGGAATGGCAACAGAATACGCAGTGACTTGAGGTGATAGGTCACATCTTGCTTTTGCAACTACAGAAAAACATTCCTGTGACAGAAGTACGTGAACATTAATGCTCTCAAGAAAATGTATTCATTATGCCCAATAACAAAGTACAGGAGACTGCACACTTAGGGCGGTATCCAATTAGCCGCAGTAAATTCCCGCAGCTAATGGATCCACCAGGGGCTATCCAACTAGTCCTGACAAGCCCACATGATTCAGGGATTGTGTTTTGCGTGCCTCAGACAAAAAATTACCGCTGGTAATTGGATACTCTCCATAATGATACAGTATCATATCATTAGCTCTTGCCAATGACCATATCAAAACTTTAAAGGTATCGTTAGAGAAATAAAAAAAATAATAAAAAACATTGAAAAGAGGGCAACAGATAACAAACATTCACGATATTACTTCAAATAACAGACACTCAACAGTTACTCTTTTCTTAATAGACTAATGTTTTATACATTACTCAACTTTCCTTGCTATAGGCACCCCATTTGTGATGAAACTTGTGAACCACCAGAGCAAAGTGCATGAAGGATAACAGCCAAGTTGGAGACAGGCCTGATTCTTCTATAAACATGCAGGCAATACGCTACCAATAATGTAACAATAAATATTTAACCATCTGGTTACTAACCACTCCACAAGAGTTTTCAAAATAATGTGATGCTCCTATTTGTTAAAGCAGTTTCACTATGGCATCAATTATGGACTGTCATCCTGATTGCTCTCTTTGTTGAGGGACAGCACATTTCCATCGGAGGATCAACGCGACTTTCTATCCCGGGAAGACAATTCATAATTCTAAGCAGTGGAATGAATGCACAAATTACATTCTTCAACCTTTTACTCCCACTAAATCTTTCCTTTTTTCCACTTTGCTGAGCCTGAATATTTTATTCCTCCATCAAATATGCATCCCATTAATTAAGTTAAATTACTTCTGACTGCCAAATATTCTCTGTCGATGACTGTCAACAGAAAATACATGGCTGTGAACTTCTAATGACACAGTCTCGCTTAAACATGAGTTACAACCTTCACGCAAGCATCTACAGGCAAATTATCAGCCTCTTCTTCAAAACGGGGCTGAAATTAAATGCTGGTTTCTTTTTCTTCAGCTTTTAACATGTACACAATAGATGACACACGTTCTTGACAAAGCAAGTACTGCAATTTTAATTATATACCTTTTCCTCATCTTTTAATTGCTGTTGTTAATCAGTCATTAACTTCTTCCCAAAGTGCAAGATTCTTAAGTCTCCTTCAAAACATTTCGGCTCAATAAATTCCATCGCTCTTCATAACTAACATGTAATTTTGTCTATTTTTAAAACTGTCATTTTCCAAGACTTTTTTTTTTTTTTAATGGAAGCTTTAGGGATGACAGTAACTGGAATTTATTCAGAACTTGCATAAAATTAGCACTTTCTTACACGTTGGGGGCTAAAACAATCCTGAAAGACATAAATGGCTTGTTTAAGTATTATTCCATAACAACCTTTTTGTTATCTTTGCAATCTGTGCTCCCATTTGTAGAATACATGTATGCATAGATAAATAAATAAATAAATATATAAAGGTCTATATATCGACTCTCAAATATACAAAGGCAGATATGTATGATGATACTACCATGTACATGACACTGAACATTTAACCTGCTGCTCAGTAAAATACTGTACAATGAGTTCCATCACTGGGTACTCACAAACTTATTTAACTGCACAAACTGTAACAGGTTTACAGCAATTATTCTTATACAGTACACTATTAAAAATAATAAACTGATTATCGAGTTTGTGCTTCTAACGTACGCCATCTCCAGGTACAGTAAAAACAAACATAGTAGGCTACAGCTGCACAAGTGCCTATAGCCAAGTAACCATAACATCTAATAATGAAAACACTGTCCTCTAACGTTTGCAGAAATTTATGTACATTTTAATGGATAGTCTGATTTGTTTTTTAAATGGTCAAGCCATCAATTGTAGAATCATTTTCATTAATGTGCCCACCACCAGGAACTGACAAAATGCATACTTACCTATTCACCAGGATCCTGTGGGAAACACAAGATTTTTTGGGTAGTCCCCCCACACCCCCGGAAGAGTGGGCACCCTTCCTGCATTCCGCATGCTTCCTAGTGGAGTTGGCAGAATAGGGAGATAAATACAGACAATCCGCACGGTCCGTTGGATAGGGCGGGGCCTAGAGACACAATTATATTGTAATTGCGTAATTTTAGCCCCATCTCCTATTTATATTTGTGCAAATTGTTACATTTTACACCGAGGGGACAGTACTGCATGATGCAACTAGCCAGCCCCTGTCCCCCATTACTGCCCACCTTCCTTTCCTCTCCGGGCTTCTCCCAGAGAGGAAATGGTCAGTGTCGTCAAGTAAGAAAAATTTAGTTTTAGTATCTGTATGGCAGAAAATAAGATTTTACTTACCGGTAAATCTATTTCTCGTAGTCCGTAGAGGATGCTGGGGACTCCGTAAGGACCATGGGGTCTTTACCAAAGCTCCAGACCGGGCGGGAGAGTGCGGACGACTCTGCAGCACCGATTGAGCAAACATGAGGTCCTCATCAGCCAGGGTATCAAACTTGTAGAACTTAGCAAAAGTGTTTGACCCCGACCACGTAGCTGCTTGGCAAAGTTAAAGTGTCGAGACCGCTCAGGGATAGACTGGCTCCGCAGAAGACATGGGCACTTTAAGAAAGAATTTAGTTCCTGGTGTGTACTGGCTCCTCCCTCTATGCCCCTCCTCCAGATCTCAGTTAGAGAAACTGTGCCCAGAGGAGATGGACAGTACGAGGAAAGGATTTTGTTAATCCAAGGGCAAGATTTATACCAGCCACACCAATCACGCCGTATAACTTGTGATAACTACCCAGTTAACAGTATGAAAACAACATATCATCAGTTCAAGACAGATGCAACTATAACATAACCCTTATTGAAGCAATAACTATATACAAGTATTGCAGAAGAAGTCCGCACTTGGGACGGGCGCCCAGCATCCTCTACGGACTACGAGAAATAGATTTACCGGTAAGTAAAATCTTATTTTCTCTAAGGTCCTAGAGTAGGGGTGGGCAAAATACGGCCCGCAGGCCGGATGCGGCCCGCAAACCGATCCTGTCCGGCCCACTGCCTCCCACCAGCGAGCAATGACAAGTGGCCCGAACGGCTGAGCTGCTTGTCATTGCTCTGAGCTGCAGTACCTCCAAGCTGCCGGCGGCGCCTCTCTCCCCTGCTGCTGCTGCGTTGTAGCAGCCTCCTCCTCCTCCAGAGTCCCCAGTGCCAACGGCTGGGTTCAGCCAAAAAGGGGTGGAGCTACATGCTGAGGAAGGGGCGGGGCTACACGGGACCTCAGGGGGCGGAGCTACACGGGACAAGAGCCAGACTTGTACAGAATAGATCCATCCTTCCTGCCACTGCCAGCCAGAATGGGAAAAGTGAGTGAGAGAAAGAAAGGGGTGTGTGTGTGTGTGATAGTGTGCGTATATTTGTGTGTGCGGGCAGTGGCATCAGTCTGTTTTTAGGTTTGGGGGAGAGATCTTTAGCTCTCGCTGTACCAACCCCTCCCGTGTACTGTCACCATGTCACCCCCGTGTTCGGTCACGTATAACCCCCCCGTGTTCTGTCACTGTCAACTCATTGTGTTCTGTCACCGTGTCACACCCCCCGTGTTCTGTCACCGTGTCACACCCACCGTGTTCTGTCACCGTGTCACACCCACCGTGTTCTGTCACTGTGTCACCCCCCCCGTGTTCTGTCACCCCCACCGTGTTCTGTCACCGTGTCACACACCCCGTGTTCTGTCACCGTGTCACCCCCACCGTGTTCTGTCACCGTGTCACACCCCCCGTGTTCTGTCACCTTGTCACACCCCCGTGTTCTGTCACCGTGTCACACCCCCTGTGTTCTGTCACCGTGTCACCCCCCCCCCCCGTGTTCTGCCACCGTGTCACCCCCCCCCCCGTGTTCTGCCACCGTGTCACCCCCCCCCGTGTTCTGTCACCGTGTCACCCCCCCCGTGTTCTGTCACCGTGTTACCCCCACCGTGTTGTCACCGTGTCACCCCCACCGTGTTCTGTCACTGTGTCTCCCCCCCCGTGTTCTGTCACTGTGTCACACCCCCCGTGTTCTGTCACTGTGTCACCCCCCCCGTGTTCTGTCACCGTGTCACACCCCCCGTGTTCTGTCACCGTGTCACACCCCCCGTGTTCTGTCACCGTGTCACCCCCCCCGTGTTCTGTCACCGTGTCACCCCCCCGTGTTCTGTCACCGTGTCACCCCCACCGTGTCACACACCCCGTGTTCTGTCACCCCCCCTCCCCGTGTTCTGTCACTGTGTCACACCCCCCGTGTTCTGTCACCGTGTCACACCCCACGTGTTCTGTCACCGTGTCACACCCCCCCGTGTTCTGTCACCATGTCACCCCCCCGTGTTCTGTCACCATGTCACCCCCCCGTGTTCTGTCACCGTGTCACACACTCCGTGTTCTGTCACCGTGTCACACACCCCGTGTTCTGTCACCGTGTCACACACCCCGTGTTCTGTCACTGTCACCCCCCCTCCCCGTGTTCTGTCACTGTGTCAAACCTGTCCCCAGGGGCCATAAGACACTGGATAATTTGCTTGCTGCACAATAATTATCCTAAATAAAATGTTAATGTGTAAAAGGGGGCTCTACCTGCTGTAATGTGTAAAAGGGGCTCTACCTTCCATACTGTGTATAAGGGGCTCTATCTGGTGTAATGTGTGTAAGTGGCGCTGTGTGGCGCAATTTGAATAATGGAGACTATTGTGCAGCCTAATATGAATCTGTATTATTTTTTGCCCACACCCCTTCCACATGAAGCACGTCCCTATATTTTTGGCAAGTGGGGGGAGCTGCTATTTTGTATGTGGCCCTCGGATACTGACAGGAAATGTCAAGTGGCCCCTCAGCTGAAATAATTGCCCACCCCTGTCCTAGAGGATGCTGGGGACTCCGTAAGGACCATGGGGATTATACCAAAGCTCCCAAACGGGCGGGAGAGTGCGGATGACTCTGCAGCACCGATTAAGCAAACATGAGGTCCTCCTCAGCCAGGGTATCAAACTTGTAGAATTTTGCAAAAGTGTTTGAACCCGACCAAGTAACAGCTCGACACAGCTGTAGTGCCGAGACCCCCGGGCAGCCGCCCAAGAAGAGCCCACCCTCCTAGTGGAATGGGCCTTGATTTTGGTAACGGCAAACAACCCGTAGAATGCGCTTGCTGAATCGTGTTACAAATCCAGCGAGCAATAGTTTGCTTTGAAGCAGGGGCACCAATCTTGTTGGATGCATACAGGACAAACAGCGCTTCAGTTTTCCTGACTCTAGCCGTTCTGGCTACGTAACTTTTCAAAGCCCTGACCACATCAAGTAACTCGGAATCCTCCAAGTCACGTGTAGCCACAGGCACCACAATAGGTTGGTTCATATGAAAAGATGAAACCACTTTTGGCAGAAATTGCGAACGGGTCCGGAATTCTGCTCTATCCAAATGGAAAACCAAATAGGGGCTTTTATGTGACAAAGCCGCTAATTCAGACACTCGCCTAGCCGAAGCCAAGGCTAAAAACATGACCACCTTCCACGTGAGATATTTCAACTCCACCGTTTTAAGTGGTTCAAACCAGTGTGACTTTAAGAAACTTATCACCATGTTAAGATCCCAAGGTGCCACCGGAGGCACAAAAGGAGGCTGAATATGCAGCACTCCCTTTACAAAAGTCTGAACTTCTGGGAGAGAAGCCAATTCTTTTTGAAAGAAAATGGATAGGGACGAAATCTGGACCTTAATGGAACCTAATTTAAGGCCCAAATTCACTCCAGTTTGTAGGAAGTGAAGGAAACGGCCCAGATGGAATTCTTCCGTAGGAGCATTCTTGGTCTCACACCAAGAAACATATTTTCGCCATATACGGTGATAATGTTTTGCTGTTACTTCCTTCCTATCCTTTATCAGCGTAGGAATAACCTCAACCGGAATGCCTTTTTCTGCTAGGATCCGGCGTTCAACTGACATGCCGTCAAACGCAGCAGCGGTAAGTCTTGGAACAGACAGGGTCCCTGTTGCAACAGGTCCTGTCTTAGAGGAAGAGGCCACGGATCTTCTGTGAGCAGTTCCTGCAGATCTGGATACCAGGTCCGTCTTGGCCAATCTGGAACAATGAGGATTGTTCTCACTCCTTTTCTTCTTATTATCCTCAACACCTTTGGTATGAGAGGAAGAGGAGGAAATACATAGACTGACCGAAACACCCACGGTGTCACCAGGGCGTCTACCGCTACTGCCTGAGGGTCTCTTGACCTGGCGAAATACCTCTGTAGCTTTTTGTTGAGACGGGACGCCATCATGTCTATCTGTGGCAGTTCCCACCGACTCACAATCTGTGCGAAGACTTCTGGATGAAGTCCCCACTCTCCCGGGTGTAGGTCGTGTCTGCTGAGGAAGTCTGCTTCCCAGTTGTCCACTCCCGGAATGAACACTGCTGACAGTGCGCTTACATGATTCTCCGCCCAGCGAAGAATTCTGGTGGCTTCCGCCATTGCCACTCTGCTCCTTGTGCCGCCTTGGCGGTTTACATGAGCCACTGCGGTGATGTTGTCTGACTGGATCAGAACTGGTCGGTCACGAAGTAAGGTCTCCGCTTGACGTAGGGCGTTGTATATGGCCCTTAGCTCCAGGATGTTGATGTGAAGACAAGTCTCTTGACTTGACCAAAGACCTTGGAAATTTCTTCCCTGTGTGACTGCTCCCCAACCTCGGAGGCTTGCGTCCGTGGTCACCAGGATCCAGTCCTGAATGCCGAATCTGCGGCCCTCGAGAAGGTGAGCACTCTGCAGCCACCACAGTAGTGACACCCTGGCCCTGGGGGACAGGGTGATCAACCGATGCATCTGAGGATGTGAACCAGACCACTTGTCCAGTAGGTCCCATTGGAAAGTCCTCGCATGGATCCTGCCGAAGGGAAAGGTCTCGTATGACGCCACCATCTTTCCCAGGACTCGAGTGCAATGATGCACTGACACCTGTTTTGGTTTCAATAGGTTCTTGACCAGAGTCATGAGTTCCTGGTCCGTGTCCAGAATCATGCCCAAGAAGGGTAGACAAGTCGTAGGAACAAACTGCGACTTTGGAATATTGAGAATCCAGCCATGTTGCTGTAACACTTTCAGTGAAAGAGATACGCTGTTCAGCAACTGCTCTCTTGATCTCGCTTTTATGAGATCGTCCAAGTACGGGATAATTGTGACACCTTGCTTCCCGCAGGGGCACCATCATTTCCGCCATTACATTGGTGAAAATCCTCGGGGCCGTTGAGTGACCAAACGGCAACGTCTGAAATTGGTAATGACAATCCTGTACCGCAAATCTTAGGTACGCCTGATGAGGTGGATAAATGGGGACATGAAGGTACGCATCCTTTATGTCCAGTGACACCATAAAATCCCCCCCTTCCAGGCTTGCGATGACCGCTCTTAGCGATTCCATCTTGAACTTGAACCTTTTCAAGTATAGGTTCAGAGATTGAAGGAGGGGAACCTTGACCACCACCTGCTAAAGATAAAATTTTTGTATTGCGTTTAACACTATTTCCCTCTCTTGGGGGGGAAGATGGTAGGGCCGATTTGAAATACCGGCGAGGAGGCACCTCTTCGAATTCCAGCTTGTAACCCCGAGACACAATTTCTATTGCCCAAGGATCCACCTGGGAGTGAACCCACATGTGGCAGAAATTCCGAAGACGTGCCCCCACCGGGCCCGACTCCGCCAGTGGAGCCCCAGCGTCATGCGGTGGATTTTGCAGAGGCCGGTGAGGACTTCTGTTCCTGGGAACTAGCTGTGTTGTGCAGCTTCTTTCCTCTGCCCCTACCTCTGGCAAGAAAGGACGCACCTCAGACTTTCTTGTTTCTTTGTGAACGAAAGGACTGCATTTGATAATGCGGTGCTCTCTTAGGCTGTGAGGGAACATAAGGCAAAAAAATTGACTTTCCAGCTGTAGCTGTGGAGACCAGGTCCGAGAGACCTTCCCCGAACAATTCCTCACCCCTGTAAGGTAAAACCTCCATATGCCTTCTTGAGTCGGCATCACCTGTCCATTGCCGAGTCCACAGGACCCTTCTGGCAGAAATCGACATAGCGTTTATTCTAGAACCCAGTACACTAATGGCTCTTTGAGCATCTCTCATATATAGGACAGCGTCTTTTATATGCCCCAGGGTCAATAATACAGTATCCTTATCTAGGGTATCCAATTCCTCAGATAAGGTATCCGTCCATGCCGCTACAGCACTACACACCCAGGCCGACGCAATTGCCGGTTTTAGTAAGGTACCTGAATGTGTATAAATGGACTTCAGGGTAACCTCCTGTTTGCGGTCAGCAGCATCTTTGAGGGTAGCCGTATCCTGGGACGGCAGGGCTACCTTTTTGGATAAGCGTGTTAAAGCTTTGTCCACCCTAGGGGAGGATTCCCATCGTAGCCTATCCGTTGGCGGGAACGGATACGCCATAAGAATCCGTTTGGAAATCTGCATTTTCTTATCTGGAGATTCCCAAGCTTTTTCACATAATTCATTCAGTTCGTGTGAGGGGGGAAAAGTTACCTCAGGCTTCTTTCCCTTATACATATACACCCTCGTGTCAGGGACAGGGGTTTCCTCTGTGATGTGCAAAACATCCTTTATTGCTATAATCATATATCGAAGGGATTTAGCCAATTTTGGCTGTAACTTTGCATCATCGTAATCGACACTGGAGTCAGAATCCATGTCGGTATCTGTGTCAACAATTTGGGATAGTGGGTTGAGACCCTGACTGTCCCAATGCATCAGCCTTGTCAAATCTTCTATGCAAGGAATTAACATTATCATTTAAAACCTTCCACATATCCATCCAATCAGGTGTCGGCGCCGTCGGCGGAGACACCACATTAATTTGCTCCCGCTCCTCTCCCACATAGCCTTCCTCATCAGACATGTCGACACAAGCGTACCGACACACCACACACACACAGGGAATGTCCTTTCTGAAGACAGTTCCCCCTCAAGGCCCTTTGGAGAGACAGAGAGAGAGTATGCCAGCACACACCCCAGCGCTATAATATCCCAGGAATAACACAGTAACTTAATGTTAACCCAGTAGCTGCTGTATGTATAGTTCTTGCGCCTAATTATGTGCCCCCCCCCTCTCTTTTCAACCCTCTTCTACCGTGTATTAGCAGGGGAGAGTCCGGGGAGCTTCCTCTCAGCGGTGCTGTGGAGAAAAAATGGCGCTGGTGAGTGCTGAGGGAGAAGCCCCGCCCCCTCGACGGCGGGCTTCTGTCCCGCTTATACAGTAATTTTGGCGGGGGCTCATACATATATACAGTGCCCAGCTGTATATGTGTGTACTTTTGCCAACATGAGGTCCCAAATGCTGCCAAGGGCGCCCCCCCCCCTACGATCTGCCGGCGGCCGGCCTCCCGGCGACCAGCATACCGGCGCCGGGAGGCCGGCCGCCGGCTTACCGACAATGTGGCGAGCGCAAATGAGCCCCCTACTATTTTATTCTCCCTCCAGGGGGGTCTTGGACCCCCAAGAGGGAGAATAAGTGTCGGTATGCCGGCTGTCGGGCTCCCGGCGCCGGTATGCTGGTCGCCGCGAGCCCGACCGCCGGCATACTGAAGACCACCCGTGTGGAGCAATGGCGCACAGCTGCAGTGCTGTGCGTTACCTCTAGTGAAGATCATGAAGTCTTCTGCCGCTTGTGAAGTCTTCTTTTCTTCTCATACTCACCCGGCTTCTATCTTCCGGCTCTGCGAGGGGGACGGCGGCGCGGCTCTGGGACGGACGGAGAGGGTGAGATCCTGCGTACCAATCCCTCTGGAGCTAATGGTGTCCAGTAGCCTAAGAAGCAGGACCTAGCTTCAGAGAGTAGGGCTGCTTCTCTCCCCTCAGCCCCTCGATGCGGGAGTCTGTTGCCAGCAGAGCTCCCTGAAAATAAAAAACCTAACAAAATACTTTCTATCAGTAAACTCAGGAGAGCTCACTGAAAAGCACCCAGCTCCTCTGGGCACAGTATCAAACTGAGGTCTGGAGGAGGGGCATAGAGGGAGGAGCCAGTGCACACCAGGAACTAAATTCTTTCTTAAAGTGCGTATGTCTCCTGCGGAGCCCGTCTATCCCCATGGTCCTTACGGAGTCCCCAGCATCCTCTAGGACGTTAGAGAAATTAAAAAAAAATTACAGGTTGCTTAACATCTTTGTTACTGGTCCCTTGATCAACCACTGTAAGCTACATCTCTCTATTAGAGCTAACGTTACATGACTAGCTGTGAATACAGCATAATGGGTAACTTTAGTTCCTCAAAGCACTAGACCTTGGGTTTGACTCCCGCCACGGCCCTGTGTGGAGTTATATTCTGTCTATGCTGTAGGTAACAGATTGTAAGCTCCACCGGAGCAGGGACTGATGTGAATGACCAAAATAATCCTCTGTAAAGCATTGCGGAATATGCGTGTGCTATTTAAATAATAAAAACCAGCAAACGTACATATGAAAGCATACTTATTTCTAACACGACTATCTGGTCCAAAAGGCATTCAATTTGATGCAGGACTGTAATAAGGCTTTATCCTATATTCTTCAAGCAGTAACAGTTAATCAGCTGTATCATGCATGTAGATCATTTAGAGCATTGGATTGTAGCTGAAAAGGAACAAGGGGTGGGGCGGGAAGGGGAGGAATACAATTATACTGCAAACTGGCATTAGGCAAACAGGATACCAGATGACAGCCAAACATATTTTTGGAGGATTACTTGTTCCTGCTACAAGACAAATTGAAAGCTGTTGTTGACAAGCCTGCTTAGTTTACATGTACTTCACGTTGCCAGATTAAAACATTTTTCACTGGTAAAATAGGAGTAAACAGTTGTGATCTAAACAGATGACAGCCGATTTTGTGGCTGTAAAGGGTGTTATTGCTTACTAAATAGGGCAACAAAAAGTCATTTATAAAGCACAGGGTTTTAGGAAAGACACCGTCAGGATGGACATTTACCTTATTTCATTAATAAAAGCCCTGCATACACATTTTACAGGTTTTAGTAACATTCTATTGTAGATGTAGCATGAAAGAAATGTGTTATAATGAAAGCATCAATAATCAGATTGCTGCCACTACACTTGACATGCTTCCAGAGTGTTATTATCACCACCACCACCACCACCACATAAGGCACAGTAGTCCACTACACTTGACATGCTTCCAGAGTGTTATTATCACCACCACCACATAAGGCACAGTAGTCCACTACACTTGACATGCTTCCAGAGTGTTATTATCACCACCACCACCACATAAGGCACGGTAGTCCACTACATTTGACATGCTTCCAGAGTGTTAACATCACCACCACATAAGGCACGGGAGTCCACTACACTTGACATGCTTCCAGAGTGTTATTATCACCACCACATAAGGCACAGGAGTCCACTACACTTGATATGCTTCCAGAGTGTTATTATCACCACCACCACCACCACATAAGGCACAGTAGTCCACTACACTTGACATGCTTCCAGAGTGTTATTATCACCACCACCACCACCACATAAGGCACAGTAGTCCACTACACTTGACATGCTTCCAGAGTGTTATTATCACCACCACCACATAAGGCACGGTAGTCCACTACACTTGATATGCTTCCAGAGTGTTATTATCACCACCACCACCACTACAGAAGGCACGGTAGTCCACTACACTTGACATGCTTCCAGAGTGTTATTATCACCACCACCACATAAGGCACGGTAGTCCACTATACTTGACATGCTTCCAGAGTGTTATTATCACCACCACCACATAAGGCACGGGAGTCCACTACACTTGATATGCTTCCAGAGTGTTATTATCACCACCACCACATAAGGCACGGTAGTCCACTACACTTAACATGCTTCCAGAGTGTTATTATCACCACCACCACATAAGGCACGGGAGTCCACTACACTTGATATGCTTCCAGAGTGTTATTATCACCACCACCACATAAGGCACGGTAGTCCACTACACTTGACATGCTTCCAGAGTGTTATTATCACCACCACCACCACCACCACATAAGGCACGGTAGTCCACTATACTTGACATGCTTCCAGAGTGTTATTATCACCACCACCACATAAGGCACGGGAGTCCACTACACTTGACATGCTTCCAGAGTGTTATTATCACCACCACCACCACCACCACCACCACCACCACCACCACATAAGGCACAGTAGTCCACTACACTTGACATGCTTCCAGAGTGTTATTATCACCACCACCACATAAGGCACGGTAGTCCACTACACTTGACATGCTTCCAGAGTGTTATCACCACCACCACCACATAAGGCACGGTAGTCCACTACACTTGATATGCTTCCAGAGTGTTATTATCATCACCACCACAGAAGGCACGATAGTCCAATACATTTGACATGCTTCCAGAGTGTTATTATCACCACCACCACCACCACATAAGGCACGGTAGTCCACTACACTTGATATGCTTCCAGAGTGTTATTATCACCACCACCACCACATAAGGCATGGTAATCCACTACACTAGATATGCTTCCAGAGTGTTATTATCACCACCACCACAGAAGGCACGATAGTCCAATACATTTGACATGCTTCCAGAGTGTTATTATCACCACCACCACATAAGGCACGGTAGTCCACTACACTTGATATGCTTCCAGAGTGTTATTATCACCACCACCACCACCACATAAGGCATGGTAGTCCACTACACTAGATATGCTTCCAGAGTGTTATTATCACCACCACAGAAGGCACGATAGTCCAATACATTTGACATGCTTCCAGAGTGTTATCACCACCACCACCACCACCACCACCACATAAGGCACGGTAGTCCACTACACTTGACATGCTTCCAGAGTGTTATTATCACCACCACCACATAAGGCACGGGAGTCCACTACACTTGATATGCTTCCAGAGTGTTATTATCACCACCACCACCACCACCACCACATAAGGCACGGTAGTCCACTACACTTGACATGCTTCCAGAGTGTTATTATCACCACCACCACATAAGGCACGGTAGTCCACTACACTTGACATGCTTCCAGAGTGTTATCACCACCACCACATAAGGCACGGTAGTCCACTACACTTGATATGCTTCCAGAGTGTTATTATCACCACCACCACAGAAGGCACGATAGTCCAATACATTTGACATGCTTCCAGAGTGTTATTATCACCACCACCACCACATAAGGCACGGTAGTCCACTACACTTGATATGCTTCCAGAGTGTTATTATCACCACCACCACCACCACCACCACATAAGGCATGGTAATCCACTACACTAGATATGCTTCCAGAGTGTTATTATCACCACCACCACCACAGAAGGCACGATAGTCCAATACATTTGACATGCTTCCAGAGTGTTATCACCACCACCACCACCACATAAGGCACGGTAGTCCACTACACTTGACATGCTTCCAGAGTGTTATTATCACCACCACCACATAAGGCACGGGAGTCCACTACACTTGATATGCTTCCAGAGTGTTATTATCACCACCACCACCACCACCACCACCACCACCACATAAGGCACAGTAGTCCACTACACTTGACATGCTTCCAGAGTGTTATTATCACCACCACCACATAAGGCACGGTAGTCCACTACACTTGACATGCTTCCAGAGTGTTATCACCACCACCACCACATAAGGCACGGTAGTCCACTACACTTGATATGCTTCCAGAGTGTTATTATCACCACCACCACCACCACAGAAGGCACGATAGTCCAATACATTTGACATGCTTCCAGAGTGTTATTATCACCACCACCACCACATAAGGCACGGTAGTCCACTACACTTGATATGCTTCCAGAGTGTTATTACCACCACCACCACCACATAAGGCATGGTAGTCCACTACACTAGATATGCTTCCAGAGTGTTATTATCGCCACCACCACAGAAGGCACGATAGTCCAATACATTTGACATGCTTCCAGAGTGTTATTATCACCACCACCACCACCACCACATAAGGCACGGTAGTGCACTACACTTGATATGCTTCCAGAGTGTTATTATCACCACCACCACATAAGGCATGGTAGTCCACTACACTAGATATGCTTCCAGAGTGTTATTATCACCACCACCACCACATAAGGCACGGGAGTCCACTACAAGCTGAAATGATACCGCAGTACAAGGCAACAGAATATGAGCAAGTTTTCTGTAAATTTATATATAAAGTTCAAATACAATATAGTACATAAATACACCTTTTCTTCGATGTGTTGTCTAGTGTACAGTACAGAGTACAGAGAGAATCGACTGCTGCTGCGCTATTATACAGTAATAGTAGTGCATAAGCTACACAGAAACTAGAACAGGAGGAAGCCTTAGATTTAACACCCGGGGCTATTCAATTGGACTCCCGAATTCTCCCCGATAGCCTTGTTAATGCCAATTAAAGTACCATGTTAACGGGCGTTAATGCACAAAATCTGTAAAAAGTTCACTGATCCATGCGTTAACACTACTGCAGCACCGACTAATCCCTGAGTTATCTGGAATTTTTTTTCCAACCTGCTGAGGAAAGTGGAAAAAAAAAATCCCACATGACTGCTGGTTTAGAGGTTACTTGGATATTCCTGGGGGATCAATTAGCCAGCGGTAATCTACAGTGCCTAATTGGTTTTACCCCCCTCAGTCTTTTATTTCCTTATTAAGTCTTTACATCAAACCACTTTTTTTGTGATCACAATTTTGTATACATTTATTCATAATAAAGAAAGCACCAAGTTTACTGGAAAATAGCCATTACATATCCCTCACCACATATAACATGCTTTACCTACAGTTAATGTAAAAAACACTTTATATGCTGCTATCAGACTGTTACTAGTCACAAAGAATACATGGATGTATGCATTTATCTATACATGTATGCATATACTTAAACATAGAAACATAGAATTTGACGGCAGATAAGAACCATTCAGCCCATCTAGTCTGCCCCTTTTTTTACCATATTTTTTTAATCTCAAACCTTGGGGCAAATGTACTAACCTGGAGAAGGCATAAGGAAGTGATAAACCAGTGATATGTGCAAGGCGATAAACGCACCAGCCAATCAGCTCCAATATGTAAGTTAACAGTTAGGAGCAGATTGGCTGGTGCCTTTATCACCTTGCACATATCACTGGTTTATCACTTCCTTATGCCTTCTCCAGGTTAATACATTTGCCCACTTATTTGATCCTTATTTCTTTGTAAGGATATCCTTATGTCTATCCCATGCATGTTTAAATTGCTCTACTGTCTTAGCCTATACCACCTCTGTTGGGAGACTATTCCACTTGTCCACTAAGATGGTGAGCACAGGCCCCTTCAGTGTATTCGCCACACCATGCAAAGAAGGTTTCCAATCTATTCTATGGGTCCAGAGCTAGAGCTGCATCGCCATGCCCCCCCTCATTGTTCTCCCCTGGCATACAACATACGACCAGTGCTAAACTTTTACATCTACGTGTAATAGTTTAAAATGTGTATATGGCTACAAGTGATACAGGCATAAGATGAGCGATCAAAGCAATGCTATCAATTAACTACATAAGACTTCCACATGGATTTGAATGCGTATGGCATTGGACCAAGAAGTATGAGCCAGACTGCCAGAGTTTATCAAAAAATGGTGTAGAAGATATATGATCAGCGGAGAGTAATGCCTTGATGGTAAGAGCAAGGTTTATGAGTAATGTGGTGGAATATATAAAGCCATGAAAGACTACAGTGCAGAGGCAAAGTTCTATGGTATAGTTCTATGGGAGAAGCAGACCATCTTAACAGAACAGTAAAACAAAACTGCCATGGGCCCTGGTCTGTTCTCAGTCCATGGGCCACTTCTCCATCCAATGACCAACCAACACAATTCTTTAGAGCCTACTCCAGATGAAATATATACACAGTAAAACTCCTACCAAGTAATTACAATAAACCGCTATAACAGGTCTACAAGATTGTTAGAAGATCCAAAAAACTTTTTGGTCACAAACACTGGATGTGGATAGGGTAAGTGTGGGTCTGCTTTCTGTCCTGAAATTCAGGAAAATACCCCTATTGTAATCCACTGGAATAAAAGCAGATGAAAGACATTTAAGGAGAGGTGATGAGTAGGTAAAACAGGAAGCAGGTATAGAAGTCCAAGCAAGATAAAATTAGAGGATTCTTGAGACAGGCGGAACTAGCAACTGATGGGAACTGTTGCAAAAATATGCTTCGGACCCCACCATGCAAAATTCTGAATAAAATGGATTTTGGAATTACAGCTGTGTACAACTTACCTTCTAACATTGACAACAAGTAAATTAACTCATAGGAGCTAATAACAAATAGTGTGTGTGTGTGTGTGTGTGTGTGTGTGTGTGTGTGTGTGTGTGTGTGTGTGTGTGTGTGTATATAGATAGGTGTCCTCATCATAAACAACCCCTTTCAGCGCACCAGGCAAGGGCGTAGCTACCATAGGTGCAGGGAGTGCAGCTGCTATGGGGCCCAGAGCTGAGAGGGGCCCACCTTCCCTTTCAAAGTTACATTTGTTACATTCATTTTTCACCATAAGTATATACATAACGGCCCTTACAACTTTTGCCTTGTGGCCTACAATATATCTACTTAAGCCCCTGGTCTTGATCATTGTAATGTGGTATAAAATGAACTGGAGGGTATTATAATGTGGCATACTATGAACTGTGGACACTGTGTCATAATGTGAATTGGGGGTACTGTGTAATAGAAATGTGTACTGGCATAATGTGTATTGGCAGCCCTACAATATGACATAACATTAACTAAGGCACTAATATGTCTCAGAAAATTAACTAGGGCACACAATTAACTACTGCTGCGGAGTGGTATATCTCTAGAAGCATTAATTTAGGGCAGGGGCCCCTTTAAAATGTTGCTATTGGGCCCCCAAAGTTCTGGCTACGCCCCTGGCCCAGGCATCCTTTTTGGAGGAAATGCATCTTGGTTGCAAAGTGATGTGACTAGGACGTACCAGGAGACTGCTGATTTATTTGACATGTCGCACACAGATATACAAGTGTTACATATCAAATTAATCAAAACAGCCTCCCAGTGTGTCCTGATCACATCACATTGCAGCAAAACAAAACGCCAGAAGCTAGCAAAGATGCACAGGACCTGGGGGTACATGGCGTACAGTGTGTGTGTGTGTGTGTGTGTGTGTGTGTGTGTGTGTGTGTGTGTGTGTGTGTGTGTGTGTTATATACAGTATACTAGCTTCGCTACGGAATTTAAAGTATAATCACAAAGAAATATAGGGCCAAATGTAATAGAGTTAGAGTTTCTGAAAGTGAGAGATTTGGTAAGGATTTTCAGTTTTTTTAAAGTGGCAATCATTTACCAGGTTGATCTAGCTGTGTAAATGATTGCCACTTTTAAAAAAAACTGCAAAACCTTACCAAATCTCTCACTTTCTGAAACTCTCATTCGATTACATTTGGCCCGAAAAGTGCTGGTGCTGAGGTGAATAATCCGTCTCCTTCTCTGCCCCGTCCTGCCTCTGATGCTGCCCTAGTGATGGCCATTGACCATCGATGCTTCGAAATCATTGATGGTTTATGACCAATGTCAAATACTTCTACCCTCGATGGGGGAGAACCAGATGGTTGTTAATCGGAATCAAGTCTAGGCTCTGGTTGGGCCACTCCAGGACATTCGCAGAGTTGTCCTGAAGCCACTTCTTTGATATCTTGGCTGTGTGCTTAGGGTCGTTGTCCTGCTGGAAGATGAACAGTCGCCCCAGTCTGAGGTCAAGAGCGATCTGGAGCAGGTTTTCATCCAGGATGTGTCTGTACATTGCAGCATTCATCTTTCCCTCTAGCCTGACTAGTCTCCCAGTTCCTGCCACCTAAAAAAACATCCCCACAGTATGATGCTGCCACCACCATGCTTCACTGTAGAGATGGTATTGGCCTGGTGATGAGCGGTGCCTGGTTTCCTCCAAACAGGACGCCTGGCATTCACGCCAAACAGTTCAATCTTTGTCTCATCAGACCAGAGAATTTTGTTTCTCATGGTCTGAGAGTCTATCAGGTGCATTTTGGCAAACTGCAGCCGGGCTTTCATGTGCTTTTTACTAAGGAGTGGCTTCTGTCTGGTCACTCTACCATACAATCCTGATTGGTGGATGCTGCAGAGATGGTTGTCCTTCTGGAAGGATCTCCTCTCTCCACAGAGGAATGCTGTAGCTCTGAAAGAGTGACCATCAGGTTCTTGGTCATTCCCCTGACTAGGGCCCTTCTCCCCCGATCACTTAGTTTAGACAGTCAGCCAGCTCTAGGAAGAGTCCTGGTGGTTCCGCACTTCTTCCATTTATGGATGATGGAGGCCACTGTGCTCTTTGGGACCTTCAAAGCAGCAGATATTTTTCTGTACCCTTACCCAGATTTGTGCCTCGAGACAATTCCTTTGACTTCATGCTTGGTTTGTGCTCAGACATGCACTGTCAAGTGGGGGACTTTATATAGATAGGAGTGTGCCTTTCCAAATCATGTCCAATCAACTGAATTTACCACAGGTGGACTCCAATTAAGCTGTAGGAACATTTCAAGGATGATCAGTGGAAACAGGATGCACCCAAGCTCAATTTTTTAGCTTCATGGCAAAGGCTGTGAATACTTATGTACATGTGGTTTCTCAGTGTTTTATTGTCATTATGGGGTGTATAGAAATTTCAGGGAAAAAATGTTGGGTTTTTTTCCATTTTGGAATAAGGCTGTAACATAACAAAATGTGGAAAAAGTGAAGCGCTGTGCATACTTTCCGGATGCACTGTATATACAGCAATGGTGAGGATGGTAGGTGATCTGCTTAGAGGAAGGATACAGGTTCACTTATCCTTCATTGGAATTGTAGCTGGGCATTCTAACTTTCTATTGCCTACAGAGAAGGTTCAAGCTGCAGATTACAGGCTAGTCAGCCTGTGGCCCTGGGGTGCACTTCTCAGACAACATCATGACGTGTTGACATCTCAACTCCCCACAGAGTGTGTGGGAGGCAGAGGGAGTCGGGGACAGCCGGGTAGGGTGCACAGCTCATGCATCAGCCATTGTGGCGGGGGATGAGCAATTCTTTTAACTATGGCATTGACTGACTGAGCATTGTGATCTGGGGTGGTGGCCATGCCGCCCCCATGGCATCACACCCTGGGCAACGTCCCCTGGCTGCGGGCCTCTTCATCGCTGTCAGCCCCAGTGTTGTGCACCTGTCGTGAGGTATTTAGCTGTAGCCAGAAACATATGAGGTGTTGCATAATAAATTAGATTACTAAAGTATATTGGTCTTGCATATAAATAACCAAAAAATTGAATTTTAATTTTAATCCTTTTCTCGTAGTCCGTAGAGGATGCTGGGGTCCACATTAGTACCATGGGGTATAGACGGGTCCACTATGAGCCATGGGTACTTTTAGAATTCAATTGTGTGGGCTGGCTCCTCCCTCTATGCCCCTCCTACCAGACTCGGTATAAAAACTGTGCCCGAGGAGACGGACATACTTCGAGAGAAGAATTTAACTGAACAGTGGTTAGATTTGAACCAGCACACACAAACAAGAGGAAAGCCATGTTAACCAAACTAAACAGGAACAGCAACAGCTGAACTAACAACATTACTTAACTAAGTAACAGGGCAGGAAACACGAAGCACTGGGCGGGCGCCCAGTATCCTCTACGGACTACGAGAAAAGGATTTACATATAGGTATTTAAAATCCTATTTTCTCTTACGTCCTAGAGGATACTGGGGTACATATTAGTACCATGGGGATATAACAAAGCTCCCAAACCGGGTGGGAGAGTGCTGAGGTTCCTTCAGAACCGATTGGCCTCTGAGGACCTTAAGTTTGGTCAAAGTATTGAAATTGTAGAACTTAGCAAATGTGTTCGATCCTGACCAAGTAGCTGCTCAGCAGAGCTGTAAAGCCGAGACATCCCGGGCAGCCGCCCAGGAAGATCCCACTGACCTAGTAGAGTGGGCCTGTACTTTCGGAACCAGCAATCCTGCTGATGAATAAGCCTGCTAGATAGTAAGCATGATCTAGCGAGCAATAGACTGCTTTGAAGCAGGACACCCAATCTTTTTGGGATCATAGAGAACAAACAGCGAGTCAGATTTTCTGTGACGAGCTGTCCTCTTCACGTAGATCCTCAAAGCCCTCACAACATCCAGGGACTTTGAGGTAGCAGAGGTGTCAGTAAGGACCGGAACCACAATAGGTTGGTTGATATGAAACGCAGACACCACCTTAGGAAGAAATTGCTGACAAGTTTTGAGTTCAGCTCTATCCTCACAAAAAAAACAAATAGGGGCTTTTGTAAGACAACGCCCCCAGTTCGGACACACACCTTGCGGCAGCCAAGGCCAACAGTGTAATAGTCTTCCACGTAAGAAACTTAATGCCAACCTCCTGTAAAGGTTCAAACCAGTCCGATTGCAGAAACCTCAACACCATGTTAAGATCCCAAGGTGCCGTGGGAGGCACAAAGGGCGGTTGGATGTGCAGAACCCCCTTCAAGAACATCTGAACCTCAGGGAGGGAAGCCAATTGTTTCTGGAAGAAAATGGACAAGGACGAAATCTGGACTTTCAAGGAACCCAAACGTAGGCCCACATCAACACCAGACTGTAGAAAAAGGAGAAAACGTCCCAGTTGAAATTCCACTGCAGGAAAATTCCTGTTTTCACACCACGAGACATATTTTTTCCCAATACGGTGTTAATGTTTAGACATTACCCCTTTCCTAGCTTGGATCAGGGTTGGGATAACCTTGTTCAGAATGCCTTTCCAGGCTAAAATCTGACATTCAACTTCCATGGCGTCAAACGTAGCCGCGGTAAGTCTTGATAGATGAACGGCCCCTGTTGCAGAAGATCCTGTCGCAGAGGTAGAGGCCACAGGTCCTCCAGGAGCAACTCCAGTAGATCCACGTACCAGGCTCTTCTCAGCCAATCTGGAGCAATGAGAATCGCTTGAACCTTTTTATTCTTTTGAGAATTCTTGGGATCAGGTGGGAACACGTAAACCATCTGGTAAACCCATGGAGTCACCAGCACTGCTTGTGGGTCCCTCAACCTGGAACAATAGCGCTTTAGCTTCTTGTTGAGAGGAAATGCCATCATGTCTATCTGTGGAATTTCCCACCGACTTGTCAAGGACTCGAACACCTGCGGGTGAAGGCCCCACTCTCCTGGATGGAGGTCGTGTCTGCTGAGGAAGTCCGCTTCAGTGTTGTCTATTCCCGGAATGAAGATTGCCAACAGCGCCACCGCGTGTCTTTCTGTCCAGAGGATCATTTTTGTCACCTCTGAGATTGCAGATCTGCTCTTCGTTCCGCTCTGTAAGTTTATGTACGTTATGGCCGTCACATTGTCCGACTGAACCTGAATGGCTTGATCTTGAAGAAGATGCGATGCCTGTAGAAGGGCGTTGTATATAGCCCTTAATTCCAGACTGTTGATCAGAAGAATGGCTTCCTGACTTGACCATTTTCCTTGGAACTGTTCCCCTTGGGTGACTGCTCCCCAACCTCTAAGGCTTGCGTCCGTAGTTAGCAGAATTCAATTTTGAATCCCGAACTGTCGACCCTCGGTCAGGTGAGAAGTCTGGAGCCACCATAGAAGAGAAATCCTGGCTTTTTGCGACAGACGTATCCTCTGGTGCAAGTGAAGATGTGATCCGCACCATTTATCCAACAGATCCAGCTTGAATAGCCTGGCATGAAACCTTTCATACTGCAGAGCCTCGTAAGAGGCTACCATCTTCCCCAGAAGGTGAATGCACAGATTCACCGATATCCGGGTTGGTTTTAGGACATCCTGCACCATTGACTGGATTACCAATGCCTTTTCTAAGGGAAGGAACACCTTTTGTTCCTCCGTATCCAGGATCATTCCTAGGAACGGAAACCTCTGTGTTGGTTCCAGGTGGGATTTTGGTAGGTTCAGAATCCATCTGTGATCCTGGAGAAGTCTGGTTGAAGGGCAATGCTGTCCAACAACCTCTCCCTGGAAGGCGCTTTTATCAGCAGGTAGTCCAGGTATGGTATGATGTTAACTCCCTGTTTGCGGAGGAGAAACATCATCTCTGCCATCGCCTTGGTGAAAACTCTCGGTGCCTTGGTGAAATAGCAGGGCCTGAAACTGGTAGTGACAGTCATGCAGGGCAAACCTTAGATATGTCTGATGAGGTGGCCAAATCGGAATGTGAAGGACACGCATCCTTGATGTCGAGAGAGACCAGGAATTCCCCCTCCTCCAGACATGAGATCACCGCTCTCAGAGACTGCATCTTGAATTTGAACACCTGTAAGTACAGGTTCAGTGACTTGAGGTTTGAAATGGGCCTTACCGAACCATCTGGTTTCGGTAATACAAATAGGTTGGAATAATAATCCTTGTTTTGTAGGTGTAGTGGAACTGGAACAATGACCTGAGTCTGTACCAGTTTTTGAATCGCTGTCTGCAAAGTCAACCCTATTTCTGGAGAAGATGGTAAGCCGGATTTGAAGAATCTGGGAGATGGGAGTTCCTGAAATTCCAGTCTGTATCCCGGTGCGATAAGCTCTTTGACCCAGGGATCTTGACATGATATCGCCCATATGTGACTGAAATAACGTAACTGGGCTCCCACCTGCCTGTCTTCCAGGCAGTGCGGTCCACCGTCATGCTGAAGGCTTTGAGGAAGCAGATCTGGATGTCTGTTCCTGAGAACCTGCAGCTGTGGGTTTTCTGGGTTTACTTTTATGGCCTCGGAAGGTTGTAGAAGAACCCTTGGATATTCTTTTAAATTTTGCAGTCCGAAAGGACTGCAGAGTTGGAGCAGAGTAGGCTTTCCTAGCTGGGGTTGCTGCGGAAGGAAGGTATGTAGACTTACCTGATGTAGCTTTGGATATCCACGTATCCAGTTCAACTCCAAAAAGAGCCTTACCTGTGAGTGGTAGGCTTTCCACGCCTTTCCTGGAATCCGCATCCGCAGTCCACTGGCGTAGCCACAAGCCTCTGAGTGATGACACTGCCATGGCAGTGGTGCGTGTATTGAGCAAACAAATTTCCTTTAAGACCTCCGCCATAAAGTTAGCAGAATCCTGAATATGCTGTAGGAGTAAAATAATCTCCCCCCGGGTAAGGAATCTAAGACGTCAATTAGGCTACCTGACCACTTAGCAATGGCCCTGGTGATACATGCACAAGCAATAGTGGGTCTCTGGGACACCCCAGCCGCAGTGTATAAAGATTTGAGAGTGGTCTCAATCTTGCGGTCAGCTGCGTCCTTTAAGGACCCGGCCCCGGGAACCGGTAAGACTATCTTACGCAACAACCAGGACACGGATGCGTCCACAATTGGTGGGTTTTCCCATTTCTTCCTATCCGCCGCAGGAAAGTGAAAGGAAGAAATCAGCCTTTTAGGGATCTGAAACTTTTTGTCAGGGTTCACCCACATCTCTTCAAACAGGGTATTTATATCCTTTGAAGCGGGGAAAGAAGCAGAAGATTTCTTTTTAGTGTTAAAATAAGATTCCTCTTCTACATCTTCAGTCTTGTCAGGAATATGTAGGACAGATCTGATGAGGGCCTGTATACCTTGTGACAGGACAGCATCTCCCCCCCCACTGCATCCACTTCACCCTCCTCTGGATCCGACGTGTCAGGATCAGTATCACTCTGCATGAGTGAAAAGTAAGCTTTTGTGGACAAATGGCTAGAGTGTGGGGCACAGGCATGGGAGCTGAATATCTATTTATCAGGTCATCTATAGACTGCCGTAAGAATTTTGTCTCATTCTCAGTATAAGACAGCTTAGTAGAAATACTTGAAATCATCCCTTTAATGGAAGCCAACCAGCCAACCATGGGGGTTCAGCTCCACTGGACTGGGAGTGAACACTAACCTGAGTGTAGGGTAGTGAGTCCCCAGAGGATGAGAGACATTCCGCTGTACAAGACAGACAGTCCCTGGACATGATTGTAAAGGGACACCTAGACACACACACACACACACACACACACACACACACACACACAGACACTAGTGAAAACTCAGTATATGTGGGCAGGGTCCTCAGAGAGACACAGAAATCAGAGCCAGCCACACAGTGCCCCTTCTAGCAAGGTAAAACCTAGCTGGGTCGCACAGAAATAAGCACCTTAGTAGTGGTTATAATCTTAAACTTGCTCTCCCCCTTTACCAAAACCCCCAGGTACCACTGAGGAGACTTGGAGTCCTTGTGGAGGAGCTGCGTGTCCCTGGGAATGTAGCCTGTATGAGCTGTAGAGGGAAATGGTGCTGGAGAGCAGTAGGATCCACTCTGAGTGAAGCCCCGACCCCAGTAATGGCGCGCGGCTTCCCGCATTTTTTAAACTGGCCCTGAGGTAAAAAAATGTCTAACCAAGAGTTAAAAATAAGAATTTACTTACCGATAATTCTATTTCTCATAGTCCGTAGTGGATGCTGGGACTCCGTCAGGACCATGGGGATTAGCGGGCTCCGCAGGAGACAGGGCACATCTAAAAAAGCTTTTAGGTCACATGGTGCGTACTGGCTCCTCCCCCTATGACCCTCCTCCAAGCCTCAGTTAGGTACTGTGCCCGGACGAGCGTACACAATAAGGAAGGATCTTGAATCCCGGGTAAGACTCATACCAGCCACACCAATCACACCGTACAACTTGTGATCTGAACCCAGTTAACAGTATGATAACACAAACGAAGTAGCCTCTGAACAGATGGCTCACAACAGTAATAACCCGATTTTTGTAACAATAACTATGTACAAGCATTGCAGACAATCCGCACTTGGGATGGGCGCCCAGCATCCACTACGGACTATGAGAAATAGAATTATCGGTAAGTAAATTCTTATTTTCTCTAACGTCCTAGTGGATGCTGGGACTCCGTCAGGACCATGGGGATTATACCAAAGCTCCCAAACGGGCGGGAGAGTGCGGATGACTCTGCAGCACCGAATGAGAGAACTCCAGGTCCTCTTTAGCCAGAGTATCAAATTTGTAAAATTTTACAAACGTGTTCTCCCCTGACCACGTAGCTGCTCGGCAAAGTTGTAATGCCGAGACTCCTCGGGCAGCCGCCCAGGATGAGCCCACTTTCCTTGTGGAATGGGCCTTTACAGATTTAGGCTGTGGCAGGCCTGCCACAGAATGTGCAAGTTGGATTGTACTACATATCCAACGTGCAATCGTCTGTTTAGACGCAGGAGCACCCAACTTGTTGGGTGCATACAATGTAAACAACGAGTCAGATTTTCTGACTCCAGCTGTCCTTGAAATATATATTTTTAATGCTCTGACAACGTCCAGTAACTTGGAGTCCTCCAAGTCGCTAGTAGCCGCAGGCACCACAATAGGCTGGTTCAAGTGAAATGCCGAAACCACCTTAGGGAGAAATTGAGGACGTGTCCTCAATTCTGCCCTGTCCGAATGGAATATCAGATATGGGCTTTTGTATGACAAAGCTGCCAACTCCGAAACTCTCCTGGCTGAAGCCAGGGCCATTTTTAAAGGCTCAAACCAATGAGATTTGAGAAAATTTAGAACTACGTTCAAATCCCACGGTGCCACTGGAGGCACTATTGGGGGTTGTATATGTAGTATACCTTTGACAAAAGTTTGTACTTCAGGCACTGACGCCAATTCCTTCTGGAAGAAAATTGATAAGGCCGAAATTTGAACTTTAATGGACCCCAATTTGAGGCCCATAGACAATCCTGCTTGCAGGAAATGTAAGAATCGACCCAATTGAAATTCTTCCGTTGGAGCCTTCTTGGCCTCACACCACGCAACATATTTTCTCCAAATGCGGTGATAATGTTGTGCGGTCACTTCTTTCCTGGCTTTAATTAAAGTAGGAATAACTTCCTCAGGAATGCCCTTCTCTTTTAGAATCCGGCGTTCAACCGCCATGCCGTCAAACGCAGCCGCGGTAAGTCTTGGAACATACAAGGTCCCTGCTGAAGCAGATCCCTTCTTAGAGGTAGAGGCCACGGATCCTCCGTGAGCATCTCTTGAAGTTCCGGATACCAAGTTCTTCTTGGCCAGTCCGGAGCTACCAGTATTGTTCTTACTCCTCTTTTCCGTATAATTCTCAGTACCTTTGGTATGAGAGGCAGAGGAGGGAACACATACACTGACTGGTACACCCACGGTGTTACCAGAGCGTCCACAGCTATTGCCTGAGGGTCTCTTGACCTGGCGCAATACCTGTCCAATTTTTTGTTGAGGCGAGACGCCATCATGTCCACCTTTGGTTTTTCCCAACGGTTCACAATCATGTGGAAAACTTCTGGATGAAGTCCCCACTCTCCCGGGTGAAGGTCGTGTCTGCTGAGGAAATCTGCTTCCCAGTTGTCCACTCCCGGGATGAACACTGCTGACAGTGCTACGACATGATTCTCCGCCCAGCGCAGAATCCTTGCAGCTTCTGCCATTGCACTCCTGCTTCTCGTGCCGCCTTGTCGGTTTACGTGGGCGACTGCCGTGATGTTGTCGGACTGGATCAACACCGGCTGACCCTGAAGCAGCGATTTTGCCAGGCTTAGAGCATTGTAGATCGCTCTTAGCTCCAGTATATTTATGTGAAGAGACGTCTCCAGGTTTGACCACACGCCCTGGAAGTTTCTTCCCTTTGTGACTGCTCCCCAACCTCGTAGGCTGGCATCCGTAGTCACCAGGACCCAGTCCTGTATGCCGAATCTGCGGCCCACTAACAGATGGGCAGTCTGCAACCACCACAGGAGAGACAACCTTGTTCTCGGTGACAGTGTTATCCGCTGATGCATGTGCAGATGCGATCCGGACCATTTGTCCAGCAGATCCCACTGAAATGTTCGTGCATGGAATCTGCCGAATGGAATCGCTTCGTACGAAGCCACCATCTTTCCCAGGACTCTTGTGCATTGATGTACTGACACAGTTCCTGGTTTTAGGAGGTTCTTGACAAGTTCGGATAACTCCCTTGCTTTCTCTTCCGGGAGAAATACCTTTTTCTGAACCGTGTCCAGAATCATGCCCAGGAACAGCAGATGTGTTGTCGGGGTCAATTGAGATTTTGGAAGATTTAGAATCCACCCGTGTTGCTGAAGCACTACTTGTGTTAGCGCTACACCGACTTCCAGCTGTTCTCTGGACTTTGCCCTTATCAGGAGATCGTCCAAGTAAGGGATAATTAATACGCCTTTTCTTCGTAGAAGAACCATCATTTCGGTCATTACCTTGGTAAAGACCCGAGGGGCCGTGGACAACCCAACGGCAGCGTTTGAAACTGATAATGACAGTCTTGTATCACGAACCTGAGATACCCTTGGTGTGAGGGGTAAATCGTGACATGTAGATAAGCATCTTTTATGTCCAAGGACACCATGAAGTCTCCTTCTTCCAGATTCGCTATCACTGCTCTGAGTGACTCCATCTTGAACTTGAATTTCTTTATGTACAGGTTCAAGGATTTCAGATTTAGAATAGGCCTTACCGAACCGTCCGGTTTCGGTACCACAAATAGTGTGGAATAATACCCCTTTCCCTGTTGTAGGAGGGGTACCTTGACTATCACCTGCTGAGAATACAGCTTGTGAATGGCTTCCAAAACCGACGTCCTTTCTGAGGGAGACGTTGGTAAAGCAGACTTTAGGAACCGGTGAGGGGGAGACCTTTCGAACTCCAGCATGTAACCCTGAGATACTATCTGTAGGACCCACGGGTCCACTTGTGAGTGAACCCATTGATTGCTGAAAATCTTGAGTCGACCCCCCACCGTTCCTGAGTCCGCTTGTAAAGCCCCAGCGTCATGCTGATGGCTTTGTAGAAGCCGGGGCGGGCTTCTGTTCCTGGGCAGGGGCTGCTTGCTGCCCTTTCTTACCCTTTCCTCTGCCTCGCGGCAGATAAGACTGTCCTTTTGGTCGCTTTTTATAGGAGCGAAAGGACTGCGGCTGAAAAGACGGTGTCTTTTTCTGTTGGGAGGGGGTCTGAGGTAAAAAAGTGGATTTGCCGGCAGTTGCCGTGGCCACCAGGTCCGAAAGACCGACCCCAAACAATTCCTCTCCTTTATATGGCAATACTTCCATATGCCTCTTGGAATCCGCATCACCTGACCACTGTCGCGTCCATAAACTTCTTCTGGCAGATATGGACATCGCGCTTACTCTTGATGCTAGAGTACAAACATCCCTCTGAGCATCTCGCATATAAAGGAAAGCATCCTTTAATTGCTCTAGAGTCAATAAAATACTGTCCCTATCCAGGGTATCAATATTTTCAGTCAGAGAATCCAACCACACTACCCCAGCACTGCACATCCAGGCTGAGGCTATTGCCGGTCGCAGTATAACACCAGTATGTGTGTATATATTCTTCAGTGTAGTTTCCAGCCTCCTATCTGCTGGATCCTTGAGGGCGGCCGTATCAGGAGACGGCAACGCCACTTGCTTTGATAAACGTGTGAGCGCCTTATCCACCCTAGGGGGTGTTTCCCAGCGCGCCCTAACCTCTGGTGGGAAAGGGTATAATGCCAATAACTTCTTGGAAATTAGCAGTTTTCTATCGGGGTTAACCCACGCTTCATCACACACGTCATTCAATTCCTCTGATTCTGGAAAAAATACAGGTAGTTTTTTCACCCCCCACATAATACCCCTTTTTGAGGTACCAGCAGTATCAGAGATCTGCAAAGCCTCCTTCATTGCCGTGATCATATAACGTGTGGCCCTATTGGAAAATACGTTTGTTTCTTCACCGTCGACACTAGATTCATCTGTGTCGGTACCCGTGTCGACTGACTGAGGTAAAGGACGTTTTACAGCCCCTGACGGTGTCTGAGACGCCTGAACCGGTACTAACTGGTTTGCCGGGCGTCTTATTTCGTCAACTGACTTTTGTAATGTGCTGACATTATCACGTAATTCCATAACTAAAGCCATCCATTCCGGTGTCGACTCCCTAGGGGGTGACATTACCATCATCGGCAATTGCTCTGCCTCCACACCAACATCGTCCTCATACATGTCGACACACACGTACCGACACACAGCAGCCACACAGGGAATGCTCTAATCGAAGACAGGACCCCCTAGCCCTTTGGGGAGACAGAGGGAGAGTTTGCCAGCACACACCAAAAGCGCTATAAATGTATATAAACAACCCTAGAAGGTGTTGTTTACTATATATGCGCTCTTAATATATAAATATCGCCAATTTATGCCCCCCTTCTCTTTGTTACCCTGTTTCTGTAGTGCAGTGCAGGGGAGAGACCTGGGAGCCTTCCTCACCAGCGGAGCTGAGCAGGAAAATGGCGCTGAGTGCTGAGGAGAATAAGCTCCGCCCCTTTTTCGGCGGGCTTTTCCCCGGTTTTTAAGAAACTGGCCTGGGTTAAAATACATACATATAGCCTTAATGGCTATATGTGATGTATTTATTTTGCCACTAAAGGTAATTATATTGCTGCCCAGGGCGCCCCCAGCAGCGCCCTGCACCCTCCGTGACTGAGTCAGTGAGCCGTGTGACAACAATGGCGCACAGCTGCCGTGCTGTGCGCTACCTTCAAGAAGACTGAGGAGTCTTCTGCCGCCTGCTTTCCGGACCTCCGTTCTGCCGTCTCTTCAGCGTCTGTAAGGGGGATCGGCGGCGCGGCTCCGGGACGAACCCCAGGCTGACCTGTGTTCCGACTCCCTCTGGAGCTAAGTGTCCAGTAGCCTAAGACTCCAATCCATCCTGCACGCAGGTGAGTTGGAAATCTCTCCCCTAAGTCCCTCGATGCAGTGATCCTGTTGCCAGCAGGAATCACTGAGATTGAAACCTAAAAAAAAACTTTTCTAAACAGCTCTTTAGGAGAGCCACCTAGATTGCACCCTCTCGGACGGGCACAAAAACCTAACTGAGGCTTGGAGGAGGGTCATAGGGGGAGGAGCCAGTACGCACCATGTGACCTAAAAGCTTTTTTAGATGTGCCCTGTCTCCTGCGGAGCCCGCTAATCCCCATGGTCCTGACGGAGTCCCAGCATCCACTAGGACGTTAGAGAAACCCCTGTTAGTACGTTGTGGCCAGTGTGGGCATCAGCGGAGGCTCAGCGAGCCCCTCACAGCGGGACACACCGCCAACGTGCATCTGTCTGAGCCCCCTGAAGCGCAGCCTGCAATCAGAGCTGCGCTCCAGCCCTTGTGCCGCCATTCCCGCCAGTGCCCTGCTAACCGGGATGCCGGCGTTGTACTCACCACTCTTCATCTTCTGTCTCTGTTAGGGGGTGGTGGCGTGCTGTGGGAGGGTACGCTGCGCCGTGGTGTGGCTTGCGAATGGCTCCCTCAGGAGCTCAGAGTCCTGTCAGCAGAGAAACGGGACCATTAACTTTAAGGAAGTTGGGCCGTTCTCCCCCCTAAGTCCCACGAAGCAGTCAGGCTGCTGTCAAACAGCCCTGACTGAAAATAACAAACATTTAAAATAAAAGTAGAAAACTCTTCAGTAGCTCTCCAAAGCGTGACCGGCTCCTTCGGGCACATTTTCGAAACAGAGTCTGGTAGGAGGGGCATAGAGGGAGGAGCCAGCCCACACTATTGTTTCTTAAAGTGCCCAAGGCTCCTAGTGGACCCGTCTATACCCCATGGTACTAATGTGGACCCCAGTATCCTCTCGGACGTAAGAGAAATTAATATTCACATCAAACATATGTTTAATATGGTAACCATGTGATTGGTATGACACATTGGCTCATGGCAGTCAGAAGCACATTTGTACAGATGGAACACCTTTCTTTATGTCTAGAAACACACTCAATGTCTGCTTAATTCAAGGTACTGCACTGCAATAGTTCTGCTTCTTACATGAATACAGTATGTGCACCATTAGAGGAGTGCTTCATGGCTTGACAGAAACAGCCGTATTAAAGTGCTCCATAGCAAACACCCAGTCAGAACACTTTAAAAAAAAAAAAAAAGTGCCCACGCTTATTTACGAGAGAAAAAAATCGGGTCACTGTTTGCTGATTTATGGATAATACCTGTACATTGTAATGAGAGAAGAATTCCAGGTACTTTTTAATTTGGAAGATGTGTGGCTGTTTCCTTAATGTGGAAAGGCATAGCAAAATATAACTGCATTGCCAAAATATAAAACAGGAACAAATAACCCGGAGAAAGAAAAACTGGTCTTCTCACTGTGCAGGATAATCACCCAATTTATGTCTTCATAACAATAAAGGGACTTAAACCATAAACAGCACAAGTTAAAACACAACATTGAGAGTTAAGTAATAAACCTGTTTAAGGCCTGAATGGAGTTTTTAGAGCACAGCCTAATTCTACCAGCTTCCAACAGCTGATCCAAAAGCTCTATTCTCACAGGTGCCATTACTGTATATGAGGATTGTACTTCAAAAGGCATAAGCAAGATGAAAAATTGTCATAATTAAGCTACGTCATATGGGATGTGCCAGCTATAGCTTCATATTACAACAAACCTATGGAAAGAATGTATATATATTAAAGTAAAGCCAAAATGTGCAAGTAGGATAACATACAGATGAATACATATACAGTACTATATAATACAATACATATACAGTACAAACGCTATAGAAAGGAATTCTTTGAAAACTACAACCATGAACAAATTAAAACCGCACCAGCAGAACCGAGAATTAAATACATAAGTAAGTGGTACTTAAGTAGATAAGCTAAGAATTGTAAGTGCCATCTGATCAGGTAAAGTACAGTATAATGAGATGTTCTGAACTACAAATTTTACCAGTGGGAACTAGTTCAATTCCAGGAGTCACATTTCTTGGAGGTGAGGTGCACTTCACAGTTTGCTTATGCAAAGAGGGCAATGGGGGCAAGTGACAAAGTAATGCCAATTCACCTGCTGTGCTTCTTAAAATGACATTTCACAGGAAGATGAAGTGTCTGCTTCAGCCACCTCTCAAGAAAGAAGGGTCTTTAAGACTGCACAGTCTAATAACCAGGACACTTGACCAGGAATATTTCACAATTTTTTTGCATTTCCCAGATCAGCTGCTTTCAGATTGACCGTAAAACATTTTTCTCTTTGCCTCACACATAATAAAATGACTATTAAGAGATATCCTACAAACCAAGTTGCACGAGATACATTTGTTCCTAGTATCATCAACGGCAAAGGATTTATACTATAACCTGCAGAGAATGAAAGTTTATATTGTCGAAGTCATGACGACAGGTATTATCAAGAGCAAAGAGATCAGATTTCTATGTTTACACAGAATGCATTTTTACTGTTTATAAAAAGAACAGCAAACTACATGGACCAATTTTCACAATAATGAAAGTTGTCCATTTTAAATGGAAATATTAATTACTTTTTCAGCTGTTTTTACTCGAGCATGAAAACAGCATATGTGACAACAGCCTAAGGTGCTTGTAAATGGGAACAGGTATACAGTACATGGGTGTGGATTAATAGATGAACAATGTCTAGGTAGACAGACATTAGGTTGACACCATATGGTTGACATGTGTTAGGGCAACAGGTACAAGAGGTTGACATGAAAATGATATCTGACTCCTATTCACACTTGGTGGATCATTCCTCTCCGCTCACCACAGTTTACTAGTCCCAATAAATGTTCACGTGGACAGTAAATAAAGCAGATACTAAATTTGTGTCAAAATAACAAAAGAAAAAACATGTCAACCATTTGTGTGTCGACCATTTTCATGTCGGCCTTAAGCACTGTTAACCTTTTGTACCTGTCCACCTAATGCATGTTGATCAATCATCCAGATACTGTATAGATCCAGTTTCCAATGACCCCATACATACCAGCATTTGCACTTGTGGCATGAATCACTTGTGTTATAGGGCCTGATCACAGCAGCAAATGTGTTAGCTAATGGACAAAACCATGTGCAGTGCAGGTGGGGCAGATATAACATGTGCAGAGAGAGTTAGATTTGGGCGGGGTGTGTTCAAACTGAAATCTAAATTGCAGAGTAAAAATAAAGCAGCCAATATTTACCCTGCACAGAAACAATATAACCACTCAAATCTAACTCTCTTGGCACATGTTATATCTGCCCCCCCCTGCAGTGCACATGGCTTTGCCCATTAGCTAATAAATTTGCTGCTGCGATCAGGTAGCACAGATGATATATGCTGGCTGCCTCAGTTGCTTGGTGTCATATGATATCCCCCACTAGCAAGTACCGTATGTATTATCGCAGCACAACAAGCACGTAGTCATCGGGTAACCAATCTGATTTAAAAAAAAAAAAAAACATACATTCTACAACTGATGTTGGTCTATCATAGTTAATCAGGAAATGTATTATTATACATAACTTATTAGGTGTCTGAGCATATACACAGCTACATGCTTACGGGTTGAATATTGGCTCTGGATATAATGTGTGCGTGTGTGTGCGTGTGTGTGTGTGTGTGTGTGTGTGTGTGTGTGTGTGTGTGTGTGTGTGTAATATATATATATATATATATATATATATATATATATATATATATATATATATATATAATATAGAATCCTCATCAGCGGCACACAGGACACAATCACAGAGGCATTGAATTTGATATCCATTCAATGCCTCTGTGATTGTGTCCTGTGTGCCGCTGATGAGGATTCTATATTTACTGCTGCCATGCAGTTATGAGGGCACCGGACCAAGCTTTGTTTCTCTATGGGAGTGCCGAGTCTGTGCTGGACTATATATATATATATATATATATATATATATATATATATATATATATATATACATACACACACATACATACTGAAGCTGGCATAGTGTAAAACGGATCTAAAACAAACTTTTTTTTCTCTATAAAAATCAATTGGTAACGACAGTTTTACAGTTGCCTTGTTTGGTAACCGGTTGAACCCCATAGCAGGAGACACAGTAAAAGCAGCAACAACATATATACGACCATTCAAATAGTATCCACTATTATATTCTAATAAATCATAACGTAAATGGCTTTTGCTTGTTGGCAACAAAACCATAAAAAGAAACACACAGATACTGTTGGTAGGATAAAATAGGCGGCTATGCAAAAACCTTTTATTTTTATTTTATTAATTAAAAGAAACCAACTTACAGAAGTTACAAATCATGCAAAATATGCTGGAAAAAGCATTTCCTTAGATAAGCTGGGAATGAAAGTTTATAGGTTCTCACAATATGCAGCTCAACAGCATCAAATAAAACAGCTTTGCCATCTAGTCCAATTTGTAGCTAGCCTGTGTGTTATGAATTGTTAAATACTCCGTACAGTGCCTTTGATGATTTAAGCACACAACAGCTTGAGTCCATCCAGCCAGCCGAAATTTTCATTTATTCCCGCTGTCAACAATTACCCACAACCATGTATTTTTAAATATTTCCAGCCTATAAAAATTACTAATTTTTGCCACTTGTGTTTATCTGCATTTTGACTTTGATTTGGATAAATTAAGCTCTCAAGTGTTTCTTGCTTTATGAAACGCTGCATGTTGTACACTTCAACACAAATAAATGACTTCTACCATTAGAGGTTTAAATAATGTAATGTATTTCATGCTCAGCCTGAAGCTGGATTCCAATGAAGTTGCTAATGCACGTAATGATTAAGTGTAACTCAAATACTAACTGTGTTGTTGAAAACATGACAGGCAATAATTTGGTCTATTATATTCTGCCATTTAATTGCCTAGTACAGACATTCCCTGACACATTATGAAGCAATGATTTACAATTATTCAAGCTGCAAAGGTCAGAAAGTGACATTATAATCATCCACACACAGATCCCTTCTAATGCACAAAAACTGGGAGGTGCCACAAAAATGTTTTGCTGGATATATTAAGTTTTGTATTTGGTTATTTTTCTTTAATGTAAAGTTAACATGAAGGGAAGATAGCAATGGGAGGGAACAGGGCACACATTGTCAGTACTGCTTATAGGGAGAAAGTTGAAGATATTAGCACATTTTCTTTCTGTAGCACAAGAGAGAAGTTACTGAATCTTCTTCAAAATAATAAATGATGCACTCAGGTAGTTTATGCTCACTGCAGGTTTAATGGATCTTAATCGTCTGGCTGTATTTATGTTGATCCCATTTGTTTATTACTCTATGTTACAGAAATTATAGACATGGGGAAGGAGGGGGGCAGAGATGAAAAAGGGACAGAAAGGAGATAAGGAAAGAAGGGACAGAGACCGAGAGATTGTGTTAGGAAAAATAGGAATTTGAATACCTATCAGTAATTCCTTTTCTTCTAGTCCGTACTGCAGGCATTCCCAACCACGGTCCTCAAGGCACACTAAAGGGCCCTACTCACTGGCCGACCCGCCGCCGAGCTGCCCGACGGCGGATACGGCCGACGAGCGACCCGGCGGCGGGGGGGGGCAGTGACGGGGGGAGTGAAGTTTCTTCACTCCCCCCGTCACGCGGCTGCATTGAAGTGCAGGCAAATATGGACGAGATCGTCCATATTGGCCTGCATGCACAGCCGACGGGAGACCAGCGATGAACGAGCGCGGGGACGCGCATCGTTCATCGCTGGAGTCTCCATACTGAAAGATATGAACGAGTTCTCGTTCATTTATGAACGAGATCGTTCATATCTTTCAGAAAATCGGCCAGTGTGTAGGGCCTATAACAGTGCATGTTTTAGTGATATCCAGGCTTCAGCACAGGTGACATAATTAGTAGCTCAGTTATTTTGATTTAACCATCTGTGCTGAAGCCTGGATATCACTAAAACCTGCACTGTTGGTGTGCCTTGAGGACCGTGGTTGGGAATGCCTGCCGTAGTGGATACTGGGATCTTGTACTTTAGTACCATGGGGTATAGATTGGGTACACTGGAGCCTGGCACTTTAAAACTTTTAGTGGGTGTATGTGTGTGCTGGCTCCTCCCCTTTATCCCCCTCCTAACAGACTCAGTCTAGGAAAACTGTGCCCTAGGAGACAGACATGATATGAGAGAAGAACAATACAACAGCGGTGAGGCAACAAGCCAACACACAACCATGAACGAAAGGAGGGCGCTAACCAGAACAGAGGATAGCAACACCAACCTAACCCAGATAGCACGGCTATCCCAACAACAGAATGGGACCACAACGTCGGTCCAACCAAATACTTACAAAGGTAAGCAGGAACGAAGCACTGAGGCGGGTGCCCAGTATCCACTACGAACTAGAAGAAAAGGAATTACCGGTAGGTATTAAAATTCCTATTTTCTCTTACATCCTATTGGATACTGGGGTCTTGTACTTTAGTACCATGGCGAAGTCCCAAAGCACCAAAATGGGTGGGAGAGTGCTGAGACCCCTGTAAAACCGCCTGACCAAATTGAAGGTCATCCTTGGCCAAGGTATCGAACCTATAGAATTTAACAAACGTGTTCGAACCAGACCAAGTTGCAGCTTGGCACAACTGTAGGGCCGATACACCCTGGGCAGCCGCCCAGGAAGAGCCTACCGACCTCGTCGAGTGGGCATGAATAGATGTCGGTAAAGGCAGAGTCGCCGAAGTATAGGCCTGTTGAATGGTCAACTGGAGCCAATGAACAATAGATTGCTTAGAAGCTGGCCGACCAATCTTGGAGGCATCATAAAGGACAAACAGCGGCGAGTCAGATTTTTGATGACGGACCGTCCTTTTTACATAAACCTTCAGAGCCCTGACCACATCCAAGGACTCCCTGAACACAGCCTTTATTATGAGATCGTTCAAATAGGGGACTATGTTCTCACCCATCCTGCACGGCTGCAACATCATCTCCGCCATGACCTTGGTGAAGACCCTCGGAGCTGTGGGTAATCCAAAGGGTAAGGCCTGAAACTGGAAATGGTTGTCCAAGATGGTGAACCTGAGGTAAGCCTGATGAGGGGGCCACACATGGGAATGTGTAGGTAAGCATCCTTGACATCCAGAGACACCAGGAACTCCTCCTCCTCCAAAGCGGACACCACCGCCGGCAGGGACTCCATCTTGAATTTGAATACCCGCAGATACGGGTTTAGAGACTTCAGGTTTAAGATTGGGCGCACCGAACCGTCTGGTTTGGGTACGACAAAAAGACTGGAGTAAAAACCCCTGTTGCGTAACGGAGGAGGTACAGGAACTACCACCCCTATTTTCAAGTTTTTGAATAGCCTCTTGCAAGGTAACTTTTACTGCGGGTAAAGCTGGTAAGCCCGACTTGAAAAATCTGTGAGGAGGGAGTGCTTCAAATTCCAGCCGGTATCCGTGGGAAATGAGGTCCCTCACCCAAGGATCCCGGCAGGACTCCACCCACATGTGGGCGAAGTGTTGCAGACGAGCACCTACCTGAAAGTCGGGAAGCCCCGCCCCTCGCAATGGCGCGCGGTCCCTCAAAAAGATTATACTGCCCACAGTAGTAAAACACATGAGAAATGCATTAAACAGTCCGCACAAAGCCTTAAAGACAGTGAGCACTGCGGGGCTACAGCACTGAGCCAGTTTATCCGCGGCGGACACAGCAGCTCTGGGCCCGTGACCACCGCGTGACATGCTGCCAAACTGCAGCGGGGACCAGCTAATCGGGGTCCCGGTGTAACACTCACTGCACCTAGGTCTGCGGCATCTGTTTGAGGGTGGCGACTAGCTGCTGGCGTGGGCACATATACTGACGATGAGTGATCAGCACCTCAGGAGCTCAGTGTCCTGTCAGCTGGGATTACGAACCATTAACCCTCAGGAGGTTGGTTCGCTCCCCCTTCTAAGTCCCATGAAGCAGGTAGTCTGTCTACCAAGCCGAGCTACCTGAAAATAATAAACTAAATTAAAATTAAAGAAAAATCTCTGGAGCTCCAGAGAGGTGAACCCGACTCCTTGGGCACATTTTTCTAAACTGAGTCTGGTAGGAGGGGCATAGAGGGGAGGAGCCAGCACACACATTCACACACTAAAAGTTTTAAAGTGCCAGGCTCCAGTGGACCCGATCTATATCCCATGGAACTAAAGTACAAGACCCCAGTATCCACTAGGACGTAAGAGAAAATGCATTTAAAGCCTCTTTAATAAATGGAATATTCCTTTTTTTAACCACTTAACTAGCATGGTCAGTTCACATGCGACTGCGCCGCCCCACTGTCTCCCCCAGTGTTTCATGTGGAAATCCGTTCTGCAGATGTGCATAATAGAATATAAAAAAAACAAAAACTTTTTAAACTATATTAAATAAAATGTTTTAAACAAAACAATGTTATAAACGGGTTTTAAAGAGAAAAATCGTCAGTTTAGTGGTTAATAAAATGAAACAATTTTGGCCCATATTACATGAATACAATTACATTGCATCATACGAAAATTATTAATGTTATTTGCCTTAGTTAATAGCTGTCATTATGAGCCTGATCCTGATGCATATGAGCAAATATCTCTAAAAACTCGTACAGCTCATGCGCTACAATGTGCGTATGCAGAGAGGCGCAGTTACAATTAAGATGCACGGTATCAGAAATGTACTGGGCATGTGCCAGTGACTGGGAAGTGGCTATTCAGACACACAGAAATGGCCCATCTTATGGGATGTTAAGGGAATGCCCTGACATACACAGACACTTATACCCCTTTCACAATGCACAAATAACCCGGTATATTACTGGGTCGACGCGGATCGCTGTGCGGTGTGAATGGGGTCACTCCCGAATTTCAGAGTCACCTGACCCAGTATTTCAATCCGGGAATAAAGAAGGTGTAGTGTGAACGGGTTGCCAGGTCGATGCGACCCGGGACCCATTCACAGTATAGGCAGAGGCATCGTGGAGATGATCTCATCTCCCAGCGCACCTCCGCCCCTGATGTCGCCTCTGTCCCCGCCCCCGATGGCAACCCAATCCGGCATGTTGCCGATTCCGGAAGCCAGTCTGAAAGGGTCCAATTTCCAATTGTAACCCGGCATTGCGATGTGAAAGTGGTATTACTCACACTAGTGGCCATACTCAGACACAAATTCTGCACCTGTCATAGGGCTGGGTGCAAGTGCCGATGGTGTGACCGTCATTATGTATTACAGCATGTATAGGGGATACATTTCAATTACCGGCTGTCAGGATCCCAGCGGTCAGGATGCCGATGCCGGAATCCAGACAGCAGGCAATGCTGCCAGCCGGAATCCCGGTGCAACAGGGCTATTCCCACTTGTGGGTGTCCGGGACACCCATAGAGTGGGAATAGATCCTGTGGTGAGTGTAGCGATCCACGAAACCTGCAGCGTGGCGAGGACAGCAAGCCCGCAAGGTACTCTTAGCGTTCATCCTGCTGTCGGCATTCTGGCGGGCAGGATGCCTCTGTCGGGATCTGGACAGCCGGCATCCCATCTGCCGGTAAGCCATAGATGCTCAATGTGGGCATCCCAATCCTTGCACACTCAGAAGCATGTTTGTACACTAGAGGAAAAGCTGATGCGAGCATGAGCATAAAGACACAGACACGACTAGATCAAATTACGCTAAAGGGCGTAGCAGAATCCGGCTCAGGCCCTATACCTTTATATTGTGAATCCTCACCATCTGACTGGCCAGATAGATATGTCAGTTTTGCAGCAGGTTATTATACAGTAGTGGATTGAGAATCGTCAGCCAAATTTCTTCATAGTAAATCCAGTGTTTTTGAAGTCAAAACTGTTGGCGATATATTAAACTGCCACCAAATTAACTATTTAGTCATTTTGCCCCTCAATATCCTTTGGCTATTGGTAGAGTAAAGCATTTGGGATATTTTAGAATTAATTGGACAAGCCATAATGGACCTAAATGCTAATAATGGGGGTCATTCCGAGTTGATCGCTCGCTAGCAGTTTGTAGCAGTCGGGCAAACGCTAAGCCGCCGCCCTCTGGGAGTGTATTTTAGCTCAGCAGAAGTGCGAACGAAAGGATCGCAGAGCGGCTACAAAAAAAAATTGTGCAGTTTCAGAGTAGCTCCAGACCTACTCCTAGTTTGCGATGACTTCAGACTGTTCAGTTCCGGATTTGACGTCCCAACCACGCCTGGGTTTTTCCTGGCACGCCTGCGTTTTATCGAACACTCACTGAAAACGGTCAGTTGACACCCAGAAACGCCCACTTCATGTCAATCATTCTGCAGCCAGCAGTGCGACTGAAAAGCTTCGCTAGACCTTGTGTAAAACTGCATCGGTCGTTGTGAAAGTACGTTGCGCGTGCGCATTGCGCCGCATGTGCAGAAGTGCAGTTTTTTTGCTTCATCGCTGTGCAGCGAACATTTTCAGCTAGCGATCAATTCGGAATGACCCCCAATATGTGTATAATAAAAATGTAAGCCGAATTAGGTATGGTAGATCCCAAATAGTGATAATGACTGTAAGCATTTAGCTGTCCTTCTTGCACAGTGTGTGATGGGCCTTTTATTATAGAGGCGTAATGCTGATCTAACACTAGGAATAGATGAAATGTGTCAGCAGAAGACATCTCAGTGATCCTCTCCATTTCTTTCATACTCAATACTCATATTAACGAAAACATAGTGCAGAACCTTCTGTTTGTGACAAAATTACAGAATTAATGTTGCTGAAAGATCGCTTCACCTTATAATGCAGGAATTTTAAAAAGGTAAAATTTACAGCAATTAAAACTAATGAAGAACTGCAGAATGAGCTGCTCGTGCTCAGGAACTAATAGGTCCACTGAGCATTTTTAAGATTATTTAGCCATCAATGATAATGAATTGACATTGTCAGTAGTGTTAATGTAGCAACACTATATACTTTGTCTAATCCAACAGCCATTCCTAACATTTCTTCCATTTGTGGGACCTATTTCTAGACTAACACACGCTTCGCTTTATAATGAATTCATTCTTGATGATGTGACCTCAGGCTTGCACTTTCAAGTCTAAAGTCCTGGTGGTTTATTTGGAAAAATGCAAACGTTATCTCTCACCTAGTTCATCAAGTAATACATTTACATACTGATATACTAATCATGGTCATAACTAGGGGTGCGTTGCACAGGGCTCAGGGCCAAATGGCACTTGCATGTGGCTGTGGGTGGCCTGGAATGGCTCCCAGCAGCCAGTAGTGCTACACCAGAGCTGCAACGAATGCCAAAGGGATGCCCTGTGCATGCACCCTGGAGCCTGTGGAGCTGGCTGGAATGTTGTTAGGACATTCCGGGCAAAGCTCTACTTCCCAAAGCCAGCAAGCCTCATAATGACATCACAGGTTTAGGAGGCGGGCCTAAAACACGCACTGCTGCCCTGATACGGTGCTGATACCAATGCACATTCATGCTTCACGTACTTACAAAGCATACCTCCCAACTGTACTGATTTTAGCTGAACAGTCATTTTTATGAGGCTTTCTTGTTTTCCCTACCGCAGACCCCAGTGTCCCACAGTGGGGGTTGGTGGTGGGGTTGGCGGAAGGAGTTGGGATGCTCCCTGTCACTTGCTACTCTTCTTAAAAGAGCAGCTGCGATTAGATGCTGTGCGTGTAGCATCTATTCACAGGCGAGAGGGACAGGAGGCATGTCAGCAGCTCCCGGAGTGCTGGGCATGCCCCCACAGTGACGGCAAAAGGGAGGCATGGCTCACGGACTCGCCATTCCCATGAAGCCACGCCCCCTTTTGCCAAGATCACACTCCCTTTCCAAGATGTTGGAAGGTATGTACAAACACTAATGACCTACGACCAATGCTTTATTATTCAAAAAAGACATGTCTGGGTAACAGAGAAATCAGAGTGGCCTTTTTAAAAAAAAAAAAAAAAAAGAGGTGTTCCCACAGTTCTCAAGATGTTACTTGGAAAAACGACAATGCAGTATGTAGGTATTCTAGATACCGGCTCCTGGCATTTGCGCACTCTTTTCTAATACGTACATTGTAACATTTGTTGCATTACCACTGCAGACACGAGTGCTCATCTGGAGATTTTCAAAAATACAGCGGATAAAAAAAACCCTTTTTTTAATATAATTCCCTTGCATGGTTTTAATCAATCTAAGGCAACACCAATAGCACTGGCAAGATGCTATTTAATTATCCACAAGCTTTAAGCCATTGAGATAAGAGGAAAAGAGGTAAAAGAAGAGAAACATCTGCTCAGTCTACGAACATGAACCTGCTGTTTACATATCACTACAGGTAACTGTTACTCCAAAGCAAGATTTTGTGTGTGTTGGATCAAAGACAGGTTAAAGGAAGGTCAGCTTTGTAGAGACCTCAAAGGAGCAGAGAGGTTCTGGCATACATCATAGTTTTACTAGTGATGTAGAACTGGCTGACAACCTTTCAAATGACAGAAACGGAACACCTGGATTACCAAATTACTAACCACTAATTATCAAGACTGCTCAATTCTTCAGTCACAGAACGGCTTTATTATAGAGTAGTGTGTGCCCATAAACACAAAAAGGGGATTGGGCTTTACATGGCATTAGCAGAGCAGTTGGTGGCTTAACACTACTGGAGACACTATAGACGCAACAAGTGTTGGCCCCCTTGTTAACGAATATTGACCAGTGTACCACTTACATAAATAAATATAGAGCTAAACCAAAACATAAATAATAATGTCCTGCTATATAAATAATTGTGCCCCCATTACAATAATAATAATGCCACACCCCATAATCTTATAATCAACTGTAGTGCCCCCTGCATAAATAAATAACTATTGCAGCCTGTATAAAAAGAATACACAGCCTCCATAATGTAAAATGAAAAAGAAGATTCTCTACTACTTACCCAAAATGCTCATGTTCTTTTCTTGGTCTGTCGTAATACTTATGGGGTCACTAAAGCTGGGTACACACCGAGGCGACTTGACGGGGGACCCGCAGTTGCTTCGATAGAGTGGCCAATTCAGGTAACCATATTACACTTACTACTCGATATGTCGGTCCTGACATCCATCTTAGCGGGCATTTGACTTTGCAAGCCAAGCTGTGATGTCAGTCCATGCAATAAGTGCATGGGAAGTTGGCGGACCTCCAATACACACAGCCAGATGCAACTATAATGGGCATTAGCTATGCAGCATAGCCGACGCATTATGTCTTTGAATTATGTGGTTCACAGATATATCGTTTGTATACACCGGCCGGCAATACATCAACCATACGACCGTACCGCCCAGTGTGTACCCAGCATAAGAGAAACACCCTATGGACGAGACAGACCACATACAAGCATGTTTAACTATTAAACTGGGCAGCCAGTTACTCACAGTCTCTTACAAGGCTCAGTTAAGTATTTATAAGAGACAACACCTGATTGGCTATCTGGACTAGATATTTTAACATTTTCAACATCGTATCCACCGGCCAGAAGTATCAGGAGGGCTTAGTTTTATTATTTTCTGTATCTTTCCCTAGAAAATTGGGCCCAATGGCCAGTTAGCTGTGCTAGGAAATAATGAGAGACGTCAGCAAGTTGCTTTCCATCTGTCTTACCATGCAGTTTGGCCTAAACAACCTGCATTTTAGTCTGTACTGGAAACGATTTAGGGGGTTTTACCATCCAAACCACACAACGTGTGGCATTTTGCAAATTACCAACAAAAAATGTGCTTAGTAAATTTACTTCCAGATATGTTCTACTCCATATGACTGGAATAGGTTTCACATTTTTTCACCAGACATTAGTATTTACACAGTTTACCACAACAAATGGTAGAGTTAAATGTGTGAAAGTTTTGAAAAATATTCAATTACCACAGTATCGCCCCTTGATATTTTGCAAACCATTCATGCAGACCCGCAAACCAATAGGTACTGTCAAACTTGTAATGCCATTCAAGGTTAAAAAAATAAATATGTATATCATGTCTAATATTACAGTACAGCTTGAAACATCATTGACAGATCTATTTTCATGCTCTGAGTTGGTAATAGTGATGTCACTGTCAGAACTGACACCCAAAAGCATATTAGAAATACACACATTTCACATCAGCTCAAGGACTTCACAAGATATTGGTAAGAAAATACCTTGGGGCAATGGGTCAAAAGTCTTTTGACAACTATGTTTTGTAAGTTACGCGGCTACTGAACACTGTTTACATAAACCTATTACATCATTGCACCTTATCATTATAGACCACATTACATCATTCTTCCATTGGCTTGGCAAGGATCAGCAGAAGAGAAGACACAGCAAACATGTGGGAGGCTGTCATACAGGGTCAGGGGCATAGTCAAGCAAGCGTTGCATGTGATTTGGGCAACTCACACCAAATAGCCAATGTTTGGTTTCTTCTCAGAAGGTCGGGGGCCACGTCCACAAGCCGCTGCAAAGCCTCTCCAGAAAAAAACTACACCAGAGTGGACAGAATATCTACATTTCAACTGTAAAGCATTGACTAATGGATTGCGTCTAACTGGTGTTGATCTAAGAAGCCCTACATCAATGCCAAGACTAGGAGAGCGAGGATTGCTTTTGCTAAGGAGCACCTCAACTGGATGGCTGCTGATAGGCCCAGTGTGTTTTGGAGTGACAAAAGCAAATTTAATCTGGTGTCTTTGGGAGACACAGCATGGTTTGGGGGTATTTCACTAGCAAATACGTCAGTCCTAGACACCATGTACTGTAGAAGGTTTCATGTATTAGTATATTTACAGACTACAACTGTTTGCGAATGATCCTAAACATTGTTCCAAAATGATTTAGGACTAAAACAAATCAACTTTCTGGAGCTGCCAATTCAAAGTCCCAGCCTAAATGCCATTGAGCATTGTGGGATGAGCTTGACAGGCATGTATGGACCCAACAGTACGGAAACCCTAACACTTTTTCCGTGCTTTAAAAAGGGAATGGACAAATATTCCTCAGGAACATTTACTCCATCAGCAAATGATTTTGCAGGAAAGTACTAGTGATGTCTTAAAATAATAGGATTTTTAAATACCTACCGGTAAATCCTTTTCTCGTAGTCCATTAGGGATATTGGGGACAGATTAGTACGATGGGGTACAGACAGGTCCAAAGGAGCCAGTGCACTTTAAATTTCTTCAACAGGGTGTGCTGACTCCTCCCCTCTATGCCTCCTCCTACAGGTCAGTTATAGGTAAAACAGTGCCCGAAGGAGAATGACATACTGTACTTGAGAGAAGGAACATAACAACAAAAGGTGTGGTGAGATTTACACAGCACCACACCAACTTATAACTTAGCCAGCAACGCCTGGCAACATTAACAGCAACAGCTGAACAGGAAACACAGAACAGAGAACTTGCAGAAAGTCAATCCTATTTTCTCTAGCATACATAAGGTATATTTCGGACAGATTAGTACGATGGGGATGTCCCAAAGCTTCCAGAACGGGCGGGAACGTGCAGGGACATCTGCAGCACCGCCTGCCCAAACTGGGTATACTCTTTGGCCAGGGTATCAAATAGTGATGAGCGAGGTTCGGTTTTACTCGGTTTTACTCGGTTCTCAAAACGGCATCTTATTGGCTATCCAAAACACGTGACATCCGTGAGCCAATAAGATGCCGTTTTGAGAACCGAGTAAAACCGAGTAAAACCGAACCCGCTCATCACTAGTATCAAACTTTAGAACTTCATAAAGGTGTTCTTCCACGACCACGTAGCAGCTCGGCATAGTTGTATGGCCGAGACTCCACGGGCAGCTGCCCAGGAAGAGCCCACCGACCTGGTAGAGTGGGCCTTCAGAGACTGTGGAAAAGGTAAGGCTGCCGATGCATAGGCCTGTTGGATAGTAAGCCTAATCCAACGAGCAATGGACTGCTTTGAATGGCAGGGCAACTCTTTTTCCGCACATCATAGAGTACGAACAAGGAATCCGTCTTTCTAATCTAAGCTGTCCTCTTGACATAGACTTTCAAGGCTCGCACTGCATCCAATGCCTCCGGAGTAGCAGAAGTGTCAGAACTGGATGGAATCACAATAGGATGATTCAAGTGAAACATGGAAACCACCTTCGGCAGGAACTTCTGTCTAGTCCTGAGCTCCGCTCTGTTCTCGTAAAAGACCAACTATGGACTTTTGCATGACAAGGCCCCCAATTCTGAGACATGCCTAGAAGAAGCCAGGGCCAGTAACATCACCGTTTTCCACGTGAGGTACTTATCTTCTACAGTCGTCTGAGGTTCAAACCAGGAGGACTGTAGAAAGCGTAACACTACATCCAAATCCCAAGGTGCCGTAGGCGGCATGAATGGAGGTTGTATGTGAGGCACCCCTTGCAAGAAGGTTTGAACTTTCGGCAAGAAAGCCAACTTCTTCTGGAAGAAGATGGAAAGAGCTGAAATCTGGACCTTAATAGATCTCAGACGTAGCCTTTATCCACTCCAGCCTGCAGGAAACATAGGAATCTTCACAAGTGGAATTCCGCAGAGGGATATGTGCCTTTCTCGCACTAGGAGACATATCTCTGCCAGATATGATGACAGTGTTTTGACGTCACATGTTTTCTGGCTTGCACCATAGTGGCAATGACCTTCTTGGAAAGCCCTTTGTGAACTAGGATGTTCCGCTCAACTTCCATGACATCAAACGAAGCCCGCCGTAAGTCCGGGTAGACGAACGGTCCTTGTTGAAGAAGATCCCTTCTTAGAGGTAGGAGGCCAAGGGTCCTCTACGGACATGTCCAGAAGAGCCGCGTACCACGCTCTTCAGGGCCAATCCGGGGCAATCAAGATTGCTCTCACTCTTCGATGCCTGATCCGCTTGAGTACCCTTGGGATCAACAGAATCGGAGGAAACAGACCGACCAGCTGGTAAGACCAAGGCAATGTCTGAGCATCCACTGTGCTCGCCTGAGGGACCCTGGTTCGTGAGCAAAAGCAGCGAAGCTTCTTGTTGAGGCAAGAGGTCATCAAGTCGATCTGTTGGCATCCCCACCTGTCGATGATCTGTTGAAACACCTGAAGGTGTAGTCACCACTCCTCCGGGTGGAGGTCGTGGCGACTCAGGAAGTCCGCTTCCCATATGTCCACTCCCAGAATGAAGATCACGGACAGTGCTCTTGCATTTCTTTCTGCCCAGAGGAGTATTATTGACACTTCTCGCATGCAGGCCCTGCTTTTTGTCCCCCCTTGTCGCTTGATGTACGCCACAGCCGTGGAGTTGTCCGACTGAACCTGGATCACCCGATCCCCGGAGTAGAGGGGAGGCCTGAATCAGAGCACTGTAAATGGCCCGAAGTTCCAGGATGTTGATAGGGAGGAGGGCCTCTTGCGCAGACCACCTGCCCTGGAACTGCACACCCTGGGTGACAGCTCCCCATCCTCTCAGAGTCGCATCCGTCGTGAGGAGGATCCAATCCTGAATCCCAAAGCGTCGACCTTCCAGCAGGTTGGAAGACTGTAGCCACCACAGGAGGAAAATCCTGGCCTGGGGTGACAGCCGAATCATCCGGTGCATCTGGATGGGAACCGGACCACTTGTTCAGGATGTCCAATTGGAACGGTCTGGCATGAAACCTTCCGAACTGAATCGCCTCGTACGAGGCCACCATCTTTCCCAACAATTTTATGCAAAGATGAATGGTGACTCGAGCAGGTTGGTGGACCATGCAAACCATTTCTTGAAGAGCTCTCACTTTTTCCTCTGGGAGGAACACTTTCTGTGCTACAGTATCCAGTAGCATCCCCAGAAACAGGAGCCGCTGAGACGGTTCCAGATGGGACTTCTGCAGATTGAGGATCCACCTGTGGTGAGACAGAAGTTTGATAGTACGATCTATATGGAGCAATAGAAGCTCCCTGGAACTCGTTTTTAGCAGGAGATCGTCCAGCTATGGAATTATGTTGACCCCCTGGACCCTGAGCTGAAACATCATTTCTGCCATCACCTTCGTGAACACCCTCGGAGCTGTAGACAGGCCGAAGGGTAACGCCTGAAACTGGTAGTGATTGTTCAGTAGGGCGTACCACAGATAGGCCTGATGAGGAGGCCAAATTGGGATATGTAAGTAGGTGTTTTTGATATCCAGGGAATTCCTGTTGTCCCAGGCCTGCGATCACCGCTCTCAAATATTCTATCTTGAATTTGAAAACCTTCAGGTAAGGATTCAAGGACTTCAGATTCAGAATGGGTCTCACAGACCCGTCTGGTTTTGGTACTATGAACTGACTGGAGTAGTAACCTTGTCCTCGTTGTTGTAGGGGTACTGGAACAATGACCTGGGACTGGACCAACTTGTTGATGGCCATTAGCAGCGTACCTCGCATATTTTCCAAAGCGGTTAAGCTTGATTTGAAAAATCGTTGGGGCGGAGAACAGTCGAACTCCAGTTTGTAACCCTGAGAGATAAGGTCCCTTACCCAAGCATCTTGGCAGGAACCGTCCCAGATGTGGCTGTAGTGACGTAACCGATCTCCCACCATGAGATCCCCTCGGGGTGGGTGGGCAACGTCATGCTGAAGTCTTTGCGGAAGCAGAATTGGTGCTCTCATCCTGAGATCTGGCAATGGCTGGTTTCTTAGGCTTACCTCTGGTGCCTCTAGCTGCGTTGGAGGCCCCCCTGGCCCTGGATCGAAATCTAGAGGACCGTAAGGACTAAGTAGACGGTCCAGGGTTGGTACATCTAGCAGGCGGAGCTCCTGAAGGGAGAAACATGGATTTCCCAGCAGTAGCTTTGGAGATCGATGCATTCAATTCACCTCCAAAGAGCCATTCACCTGTAAAGGGAAGAGATTACACATTACGTTTGGAGTCAGCATCAGCAATCCACTGACGCAACCATATGGCTCTGCGCGCAGACACAGCCATAGCAGAGGTCCTAGCATTAATATTGCCAATCTCTTTAAGGGAGTCACAGAAGACTCTTGCCATGTCCTGAATGTGTTTTAGAAAAGTTACAGTAGTAAGTAAGGTCATATCACCCGAAAGACCTTCCTGAATTTGAGAAGCCCAGGAATGAATTTCATGTGTCATCCAGCAACCAGCAATGACCGGTCTTTGAGCTACACCTGCAGCAGCGTAGATAGATTTTAGGGTGGTCTCAATTTTCCTATCTGCCGGGTCCTTTACCGTAAAGGAGCCCGGAGCAGGAAGAACCTCCTTTTTAGAAAGGCGAGAGACTGAGGCGTACACTGCTGGAGATTCTTCCCAGAATTTTCTGCCTGTAGGGGCAAAGGGGAATTTATGCAGAAACCGTTTGGACACCTGATATTTTTTATCTGGATTTTTTCAGGCTATTTTAAATAAGTCATCCAGTTCCTTGGAATCAGGAAATGTGACTGTCAGTTTGTCTTGTGGGAGGAAAAATTACTGCTGAGTTTTAGCATCCTCCAGGGGGAGATTTAACACATCCCGAATAGCCAACATGAGAGGTTCAATACCCTGGGTAGGGGTGGAATCCCCACTTATGGGGTCCACATCATCCTGTATATCATCAGTATCTGATAAGAGTGCAGGTAGAGCGCGTTTTTGTGCACCTGTTGAAGACGGGGGGGGGGGGGGGTTAGCATCTAGACTTGCCACTGCTTGTTGCAGTTCCTGAGTTTTATTTGCATTTGCAGTGAGCTGAGATGACATATCAGACATCATAGTTTTGATAGCCCCCAACCAGGAGGACTCTGGACTCTACCCCACATTGATATCAGCATTCTGAGATGACTGACTACACTGCTCACATGATATTGAGCCAGATGAACTAGGGGAGAATCTAGCATTACAAATACTGCATAACTTCTGTTTTACCATATTGAATAAGAAAAACAGGTACAATACAAATACAACACAGGCTGAAATACAATACAAGCCGGTCCTATTGCATGTGAGAGGAGACACAGGAGAGAGGACACCAGCGCACCCAACACTGCACAGCCTCAGTGAGGCTGTCAGCGTTTTATATATGTAAACAACAGTGAGACTGTATTATGAAAAATACCTCAGAGGGATGTTACTTGTGCACACTATAGAGGCTCTCCCCCACTACACCCGGTACCAGTGATCCAGGGACTGTTATGGAGGAGCTTTTTGTGGCTGCTGCTGCTGCTATGCAGAGGAAGGTGCCAAAATGCAGCTGAGCCCGTTCTCATGTAGCTCCCCCCCCCCCCATGGCGCTGGAGCTGCTGTTTTATATTTATACTGGCCATGTCTCCCTATGTTTGTATCCTCACATACCATAAATGTTTGTTACAATGTATTTTAGCCAGTCTCACGCAGGGGCTACAGTGGGTCCCCCCCTAGGAGGGACCCGTATGCCTCACCCACGCTTCAGCCGCACAGTGAACCAGAGGACCCCCCTAGTGGGGTCACCGGCGAGTACTCCCCACCGATGATCACCTTCAGGCAGCGTTAGGGGTGTGCGGCATGCTGCGGCTGCGACAGCCAAGGCGCCATGCCCCGCTGAAGAAACAGCCCCTCAGGACAGTGGTCCTGCAGCGGGGAAGCGGCTCTGCACCTCAAGAGGCCGGTGACCGCAAACCCCCCCCCAACTCCCACGGTGCAGGTGTGCTGTTGCCCAAACAGCATACCGAAAGAAATAAAACTTTAAAAGAAATTGAAGAAAAACTCTGGAGCTTGCAGAGTGTGCATCCTCTCCTGAGGGCACTTTTTTCTAAACTAACCTGTAGGAGGAGGCATAGAGGGGAGGAGCCAGCACAACCAGTTGAAGAAATTTAAAGTGCACTGGCTCCTTTGGACCCCGTTTATACCCCATTGTTCTAATCTGTCCCCAATATCCCTTATGGATGCTAGAGAAATCCTGTTTTGTGTTATTTTGTTGTAGGCTATGAATATCTCATAAATTGTTTTTATTGAAGATTTAAACAGATTATGGGGTACAAAATAAGAAAAAAAAAAGGGAAGGGGAGGAACAATGGGAAAGGGGGTGATACGGTAGAGCCACTTATGAAACATAATGGATAGACAGGAAAAGCATGTCACAATATCAAATATACCAAACATGAAACACAAAACAAATACAGCCAATATTACATAAAGAAGGAGAATCCTCATTTAAACTGAATTGGGGTTTATCAGATAATGAAGATTTGAGAACAATGGAGGTCATTCCGAGTTGTTCGCTCGCAAGGCGATTTTAGCAGAGTTGCTCACGCTGAGCCGCCGCCTACTGGGAGTGAATCTTAGCATCTTAAAATTGCGAACGAAGTAATCGCAATATTGCGATTACACACCTTGTAGCAGTTTCTGAGTAGCTTCAGACTTACTCGGCATCTGCGATCAGTTCAGTGCTTGTCGTTCCTGGTTTGACGTCACAAACACACCCAGCGTTCGCCCAGACACTCCTCCGTTTCTCCGGCCACTCCTGCGTTTTTTCCGGAAACGGTAGCGTTTTTTCCCACACGCCCATAAAACGGCCTGTTTCCGCCCAGTAACACCCATTTCCTGTCAATCACACTACGATCGCCTGAGCGAAGAAAAAGCCGTGAGTAAAAATCCAAACTTCATAGCAAATTTACTTGGCGCAGTCGCAGTGCGGACATTGCGCATGCGCATTAAGTGGAAAATCGCTGCGATGCGAAGATTTTTAAAGAGCGAACAACTCGGAATGAGGGCCAAGGTGCGCATCTTCGCCATCCGTCACATATCTCATGCCATGGCCACCACTTTATAGGGGGAGTAGAGGCCAAGCAGAGTAGGGCACAGAAGTTGTTTCCATCTTATTGTGGAAATGAACTTTTTGAAACACTTTAAGCAGAGAGGGGAGGTGAAGCTGCTTCCAGTCCTGGGCTAGAGCAGTGCGTGCTGCTATACATATATGGCCTACCACGTATCTCTGAGCTAGTTGTACCATTGCAAATGTAGAAGTGCCAGGTCGGAGGTGAGGGTTAGGGTGATCACTAACACTTTATGTATCAAGGTAAATACCTCTTCTCAGAAGCTTTTAAGTGTAGGGCATGTCCAAAAATATAATATATATATATATATATATATATATTATATATATACACCAAACTCTCCACAATTTCACAAGAAATATTTTGATTGTGCCAACCAAATAGTGTGTTAGAGATCAGGAGCGAGATACAGTCTATATAACAACTTTATAACAATGAATTTAATGAAAGGTTTTGTACTGTCAAAACACTTCTGAGCCTGAGGAAATTGTGTCTTATTTTTTTATCATATACACACATAGGGGTAAATTTACTAAGATGGGAGTTCTATTTAAGATGGGATGTTGCCCATAGCAACCAATCAGATTCCAGGTATTATCTTCTAGAAGGTGCTAGATAATTGAGAAGTAGAATCTGATTGGTTGCTATGGGCAACATCCCATCTTAAATAGAACTCCCATCTTAGTAAATTTACCCCATAGTGTGCAGTGACCAATTTTGCTACCAATTTTTGTTAGTGTGTACTAAATTTATAGAATGATAAGCATATTTGTTGACAGTGGGGAGCAATTAGGAAACTTCTAGAACAATATTTGTCAATAGAATTTCGAGCACAACTGTAATTATATATCATGACACAGTTCATATCTTAATGGTGTCGCATTTTTTACTTTTGTTTAGTAAATACAGTATCACCCTTTTCTGTTTAAATTTAGAGTTCAGTGATAGTGTTCACGCTAGGCTGTTTTAGCAGGGTGCCGCGCCCTGCCTGATTTTTTAAGGGCAAAATCCGCCCTGCCCTTTCTGCGGCGCCCTGCTAAAACAGCCGCCCGCTTCCTGCCCTCCCAGCGTATAAAGCCCATTCACACTGTGGGAGAGAGCTTGGGGGAAGCACAGCACTCACGCCCCCATCAGTGACGCCACCGGCCGCCCACTCCCCCTGTAATAACATCTGTGGGCCGCACCACCCACTTAAATGACGTTGCATGTCCATGCCCCTTGATTTGAATGACCACGCCCCCTTTTCGGACATGCGCACACATGTGCCCCCGCTATCCGGCGCCCTGCCCTCTATATTTTCTAGAGGAAACACTAGGTGATACGGTCTGACTCTAGGGGTGGTTGTTGGAGAGCTGTTCTGAGTTAGTAGACACAGGAACCCATGATACAGGTTGAGTATCCCTTATCCAAAATGCTTGGGACCAGAGGTATTTTGGATATCGGATTTTTCCGTATTTTGGAATAATTGCATACCATAATGAGATATCATGGTGATGGGACCTAATTATAAGCACAGAATGCATTTATGTTACATATACACCTTATACACACAGCCTGAAGGTTATTTTAAACAATATTTTGTATAACTTTGTGCATTAAACAAAGTGTGTGTACATTCACACAAATCATTTATGATTCATATACACCTTATACACACAGCCTAAAGGTCATTTAATACAATATTTTTAATAACTTTGTGTATTAAACAAAGTTTGTTTACATTGAGCCATCAAAAAACAAAGGTTTCATTATTTCACTCTCACTCAAAAAAGTCCGTATTTCGGAATATTTGGATATGGGATACTCAACCTGTAATATCATTTACGTTAATAGAAACTTATGACATCATGATCTCTAGATAAAGTTGAAGGCGGATCATCATGTCACCTGTATAGTATTTTATGCTGGACACTGTGGAAAAGCAATCTCTTGGCCAGGAATGGATTGTATTGGCTAGTTCTGATGCAAGAGGAGTTCAGAGTAAGGGGCAATTTGAGTCAGAGCAAGGGGCACAATTTTCTGTTCTGGAACTGCAAACTGCGTCCACTTACATGGCAAGTTTTGCATCACACCTCATAGAAGTGTATAGGAAAACTTGTGATGTAGGGCCTTCCGTAACTGGCTGATATGCATAGCCAGTGGTCACAAAGCCAGCAACTGAATTCAGCCCAAAGTATCCAAACGCTCTAAGGTACGGTGCAGCAGAATGGACACATACTGCCTGCAACTAATGCTATGGGTTATGTAACAATGGGCTGTGTGTTTTCTTATTTATGCATGATTTGAATCTGTGTAAGTCATGGACATAACACTTTTCCAAAATCACTTTCATGCTGAAATGCTCATTTTGCATAAAAGTGAAGCTAAGCAATAGATATGAATTCCAGGTAAATGCTAAACAGCATAGTCCAATCAATTGTGCAAAGTCCTGACTCTAAAATTATTATTTTTTTTGCACTAGTTTGGAGACTCTCTAAGCAGGTTACACGGGCTTGAGTCAAAGATTTTATAAGAGGCACATATCACTTATTTGACTAGTATAATAATGTTCATATTTAACCAGTACTATTGCATTAAAATATAATCCATGTGTATTTTTGATATACAGTACATATACACATGACATCATAAAACCCATAAAGCACTTCTTTGAAATGAGTGAGTTCTGTGTTAAAACTTCATACAACATTTTAAAGGACAATTAAACACTTAAAATTACACTTTGGAATTGGAAGGAAAAAACTGCAGTATTTTACAAGCAAACAAAAGTGGAATACAGTAGAACAGGAATATAAAACTAATCTTGCACGCACAAATTGCAAGCTGTACATTAGATGGTTAAGTCGCCAAACTACCTAAGAAAAGTAATCATTTGAATACTGCGGAAACAACAGCACCTCAAATGAAAACATCAGCCTTACAAGTTTTATAGCTTTGATGTCTTTAAATGGAATTTACAGTTCTCTGGCAACTGGAATGAACATCCTATAATTTAGGCAATTTACAGATTACAGGTTCAGATTGACCTTGTAGACCCATCCACAGTGCTGGATTAGGAGTGGGAGAGAAATGTCTTAACTGTATTTAAGAAATTTACCATAACAATGAAAAGCAGGGTGTGCATGCATAATGTTAGCCATTGTGAGCGCTGACTAGGATTAAAAAGGAATGAGCATTTTCTAGCCTTTGTGTTGCAGAGTGATCTATACTAGCTGCACAAGTCATTTACTCACCCACAAACATGACACTTGTATTCTCTCATCCCAAGGTGTCTCTTCACATGGTTTCTGGCATCACCAAGTTGAGCTGCAGCAAAGTGGCATATTTTGCACTTAAATGGCTTTGATCCTATAGAGGTGGTTAAAAACACAATGAAATAAAAATACATGTGTATTCAAATTAAATATTTGAAAATGTTCAACTATGAAAATATAGCATCTACCTTGACTTACTACAATGTCTCTTATGTGTTTTGTCATTTTTCTATCATATAAACAACTTGTAAAGGGTTCAGGTTTCAATCAAAACTTTTAAAAACAGCCAATGTTTAAAGAATGTTTACCAAGCATGTGCTGCAGACGGCAATACAGTAACTGCACTTTTTTATTTTGCACTATTTAGTCAGTAAAAATGGGTCAAAGAACTACAAAAAAAAATACAAAAAAACACCATCTACCCAGTATTAGGGTGTCCATACACTAGTGCGATTTTGCACGATTTCATCCAATTTCCATTTCGGGCCGATAAATCGGATGAAAACTGGCAAACTGGCAAATCGCATGTTCTTTACCTCCACTGTCCCATATGCATTGGATCGGAGCCAGAGATCAAAAGTACTGCACTATAGATATAGCGGATCCCACAGGCATGGGATGTATCGTATGCGATCCTGCCATCCGGAAAGCTGCCGGGCGGGTTCAAGGGAAATCTCCCTCGAAGAAGTCACATAAGTGTATGGCCACCTTTAGTCTGATGAGCCAGCCTGCAGAAGGGACCCTTTCACAGGCTGTTGGTTCAGTGGGTGGAATGAGCTTTCTCCTGTAGGGTGATCAGGTAGAATATCGGGGACTTCTAAAGGGGTGTTGACATTTCATATGCTGACATTTGCTGACAGCAAACTCAGAATGCATGCTCCCTTGCCCCCACCCTCATCCTAGGAACCTCAAGCAGGTAGCTGCTCAGTTTTCTTGCCTGTGCCTTTATCAACATACTCTGCAAAGCATTGGAGAGTGATGCTGGTGACATGATTGCAAGCTGGCTGATAAGCACCTTAGATGAGGTGAGTTCAAGAAAAGGAACCAAAGTTGTTGCTATCACCACTGTTCCCAAGGATCTGATGGACCTTTTGTGAGGATAAGTGGAAGAGAGGGGCTGAGTGCAGTTTTCAGCATGAAGTCTCTGTGGCAGTATTCACGAGGCAAATATAGATGTGGACAAATTTATTGGTACCTTTACAGCTCATTGAAGCAATGCTTCATTCCTCCAGAAATGTTATGACAATTGAAAGCTACAATCTCATGTATACCTGCATGCCTTTGCTATGTCATAGAATAAATCAAAGAAACTGTGATAAGAGATAAACTATTGCTTATTCTCTACAGATATTCAAAAATGGCCTGGACAGATACATTGGTACCCCTTAAAAAAGATAATAAATTATTGGATTATTGTGATATTTTAAATAAATGGCTATAAAAGGATAAAGGCTATGTCCAGGCGGGATTCGGTCTGAAGATCGACACTGTCTAGGTCGACAATGTTTAGGTCGACCACTATAGGTCGACAGTCACTAGGTCGACATGGTTGGAAGGTCGACATGTGCTATGTCGACAGGTCAAAAGGTCGACATGAGTTTTCAAAAGAAAAAATTATTTTTTTGAACTTTTTCATACTTAACGATCCACATGGACTACGATTGGAACGGTAATGTGTGCCGAGCGAAGGGAGTCACCTTGCCCGAAGCATGGCGAACAAAGCGAGCCATGCGAGGGGACACGGTGCACTAATTCGGCTTTCCGGTCACTGTACGCAGAAAACGACACAAAAAAAAACACCACCTCATGTCGACCTTTTGACCTGTCGACCTAGCACATGTCGACCTTCCAACCCTGTCGACCTAGTGACTGTCGACCTATAGTGGTCGACCTAGACACTGTCGATTTGATGATCAACACCCGCCCAGGCAGCTTGATATTTCTGACATTACAGCTGCAAATATTATTTAAAAGTGTAAAGTCCACTGGACTGTAGCCAACTTCCCTGGATGCGGCTGCAATAGGAAAATCGCCCCCAGATTAAATGGGATGTAGTTACATTGCCCGCAATCGGGATCCCGGCGATCAGGATACCAACGCCGGAATCCCAACCACTGACAATGCCGCCAGCCAGAATGCCAGGTAACAGGGGCTATTCCCACTCGCGTATGTCCACGACACCCACAGAGTGGGAATATAACCTGTGGCTAGCGCAGTGAGCCACTGAGACCACAGCGCGGCGGAGTGCGAGCACGCAAGGGGCTTCATTGCGCTTGCCCCCGACTATATTCTAGCGGCTGGGATCCCAGCGTCGGTATGCTGACTGCCGGGATCCTGGCCGCCAGCATCCCATACCCAACGCAATTAAACAGATCGTGAGAATGGTAGCATAAGAGCCAAGGAAAACTTCCAAAGACATACAAGCGGAACTCCAATGTCAAGGTATGTCAGTCAACTCTTTTGGAACAACAGTAGGCTCCCTGGAAGAAGACCAAAGAGAACTCTACTTTTGAAAAAACAAACAAAAAAAACCATAGTCAGATTGGAATCTGGTAAAATGCTTACTGACAAGCCACAATGACAAGCCCCCCCCCTCCCCCCCCCCCATAATCTGATGAGAGCATACGGGACTGGAGAGAGTCCTGTCCCAGAGTGTAAGCAGTGCAGAGGCTGCTATTATACTTGCATTCTTTTGTATGTTAAGGTTGATTAGGTGGACTTTGTTCCACTGCAACAAAATAGGATTTTAATACCTACCGGTAAATGCTTTTCTCCTAGTCCGTAGAGGATGCTGGGGACTCCAAAAGGACCATGGGGTATAGACGGGATCCATAGGAGCTTGGGCACACTAAAAAGACTTTGACTGGGTGTGAACTGGCTCCTCCCTCTATGCCCCTCCCCCAGACCTCAGTTATAGGAACTGTGCCCAGGAAAAACGGACATTTCGAGGAAAGGATTATTGTTAAACTAAGGGCGAGAAACATACCAGCCCACACCACAAACATACCGTACAACCGGAGTAGCAGGAAACCAGATAACAGTATGAACTAACAACAGCAACCAGCTGAATATAACCGATACACAACCCACGTGTAACCAAAAATAACCAGTATCAATACAACTGCAAGGAACAGTCCGCACTGGGATGGGCGCCCAGCATCCTCTACGGACTAGGAGAAAAGGATTTACCGGTAGGTATTAAAATCCTATTTTCTCTTATGTCCTAGAGGATGCTGGGGACTCCAAAAGGACCATGGGGTCTATACCAAAGCTCCAGACCGGGCGGGAGAGTGCGGACGACTCTGCAGCACCGATTGAGCAAACATGAGGTCCTCATCAGCCAGGGTATCAAACTTGTAGAACTTAGCAAAAGTGTTTGACCCCGACCACGTAGCTGCTTGGCAAAGTTAAAGTGTCGAGACTCCTCGGGCAGCTGCCCAAGATGAGCCCACCTTCCTGGTAGAATGGGCCTTTACTGACTTCGGCAACGGTAGCCCAGCCGAAGAATGAGCTTGCTGAATCGTATTACAAATCCAGCGTGCAATAGTTTGCTTAGAAGCAGGATTTCCAATCTTGTTGGAAGCATACAGGACAAACAGAGCCTCTGTCTTCCTAGTAAGAGCCGTTCTGGCGACATAAATTTTCAAAGCTCTTACAACATCAAGAGATTTTGGGACCGCCACAGCATCCGTAGCCACAGGTACCACAATAGGTTGGTTTATGTGAAACGAAGAAACCACCTTCGGCAGAAATTGTTGACGAGTCCTCAATTCCGCTCTATCCGAATGAAAAATCAAATATGGGCTCTTGTGAGGCAAAGCCGCCAAATCGGACACTCGTCTGGCAGACGCCAAAGCCAAAAGCATGACCACTTTCCAAGTGAGAAACTTTAACTCAACCTTACGCAAAGGTTCAAACCAGTGAGACATAAGAAACTGCAACACCACTTCAAGATCCCACGGCGCCACGGGTTACACAAATGGAGGATGGATATGCAGCACTCCCTTCACAAAAGTCTGAACCTCAGGAAGGACGGCCAATTCTTTTTGAAAGAAAATAGATAAAGCCGAAATCTGCACTTTGATGGAAACCAATTTCAGGCCTGCATCCACGCCTGCCTGCAAAAATTGGAGGAAACGACCCAAGTGAAACTCCTCCGCAGGAGCTGCTTTGGTTTCACACCACGACACATACTTTCTTCAAATACGGTGATAATGTTTTGCCGTAACCAAGGAGAGTGGGAATGACCTCCCCGGGAATACCTTTCCGAGCTAGGATTTGGCGCTCAACTTCCACGCCGTCAAACGCAGCCGCGGTAAGTCCGGAAACACGCAGGGCCCCTGCAGTAACAGGTCCTCTCTTAGAGGAAGCGCCAAGGATCTTCTACAAGCAATTCCTTAAGATCCAGATACCAGGCCCTCCGTGGCCAATCTGGAACGACGAGTATTGCCTGAACCCTTTGTCGTCTTACGATCCTCAGCACCTTTGGAATGAGAGGAAGCGGAGGGAACACATACACGGACTGAAACACCAACGGAGTTACCAGGGCGTCCACTGCACTGGCTTGGGGGTCCCTTGACCTGGAACAATACCTCGGAAGATTCTTGTTGAGGCGAGACGCCATCATGTCTATCAGAGGAATTCCCCAACGCCTTGTCACTTCTGCAAATACCTCTTGATGAAGAGCCCACTCTCCCGGATGGAGATCGTGTCTGCTGAGGAAGTCTGCTTCCCAGTTGTCCACGCCCGGGAGGAAGACTGCTGACAGAGCGCTCGCGTGCTGTTCCGCCCAGCGAAGGATTCTTGTGGCCTCCGCCATTGCCGCCCTGCTCCTTGTTCCGCCTTGGCGGTTTACGTACGCCACCGCAGTTATGTTGTCCGACTGGATCAGGACAGGGAGACCCTGAAGGTTCTTCGCTTGCAGGAGGCCGTTGTAAATGGCTCTTAACTCGAGAACATTTATGTGGAGAGAAGATTCCTGGCTTGACCATTTTCCCTGGAAACTTCTTCCTTGCGCGACTGCGCCCCAGCCTCAGAGACTTGTATCTGTGGTCAGCAGGACCCAGTCCTGGATTCCGAAACGGCGTCCCTCTAGAAGGTGAGAGCCTTGCAGCCACCGCAGGAGAGAGATCCTGGCCCTGGAAGATAGACTTATTTTCCGGTGCATGTGTAGGTGAGACCCGGACCATTTGTCCAGCAGGTCCCACTGAAATACCCTGGCATGAAACCTGCCAAACGGAACCGCTTCGTAAGCCGCCACCATCTTCCCTAGCACTCAAGTGCATTGATGAATCGACACTCTTGTCGGTCTCAAAAGCTCCTTGACCATGGTCTGTATTTCCAGAGCTTTGTCCTCAGGAAGAAACACTCTCTGAAGCTCCGTGTCTAAGATCATGCCCAGGAAGGGCAGCCGAGCCGTCGGAGTCAACTGAGACTTTGGCAAATTTAAAATCCAACCGTGATGTTTCAGAACCGTCAGGGAGAGTTCCACATTCTTTAGCAATTGTTCCTTTGACCTCGCCTTTATGAGGAGATCGTCCAAGTACGGGATAATTGTGACCCCTCGCTTGCGAAGGAGTATCATCATTTCTGCCATAACCTTGGTGAAAACCCTCAGGGCCGTGGAAATCCCAAACGGCAACATCTGAAATTAGTAATGACAATCCTGCACCACAAATCTCAGGAAGGCCTGATGCGTAGGATATATCGGGACGTGTAAGTAGGCATCCTTTATGTCGACTGACGCCATAAAATCCCCCCCTTCTAGGCTGGAGATCACAGCTCGAAGAGATTCCATCTTGAACTTGAACGTTTTCAAGAATGGATTGAGGAATTTTAGGTTCAGAATCGGTCTGACCGAACCGTCCGGCTTCGGTACGACAAAGAGGCTCGAATAGAACCCTTCCCCCGTTGGGATGGGGGAACGGGGACAATGATACTCTGTTGACACAACTTTTGTATCGCAGCAATTACCACTTCTCTTTCTGGAAGAGAAACTGGCAAGGCCGATTTGAAAAAGCGGCGGGGGGGGGGGGGGGCATCTCCTGAAACTCCAGCTTGTACCCTAGGGACACTATGTCTAAGACCCAAGGATCCAGGGCTGATCGAAACCAGACCTGACTGAAGATTCGGAGACGCCCCCCCACCGGCACGGTCTCCCGCAGGGGAGCCCCAGCGTCATGCGGTGGACTTGGTAGAGGCGGGGGAGGACTTTTGGTCCTGGGTGCCTGACACTGCAGGCGACTTCTTTACCCTTCCACTACCCTTTGAAGCGAGGAAGGACGAGCCCTTACCTCTTTTGTATCTATTAGGCCGAAAGGACTGCATCTGCTGATGGGGCACCTTTTTCTGTTGATTGGGAACATAAGGAAGAAAAGATGACTTACCCGCAGTAGCGGTAGACACCAGGTCAGCAAGGCCGTCACCAAACAAGACACTACCTTTGAAGGGGATAGCTTCCATATTTTTCTTGGAGTCGGCATCAGCATTCCATTGATGGATCCACAGCGCCCTCCTGGCCGAGACCGCCATGGCATTGACTCTTGATCCCAAGAGGCCAACATCCCTCGCCGCATCCTTTAGGTAATCTGCAGCGTCCTTGATATAACCAAGAGTCAAAAGAATGTTATCCTTATCAAGGGTATCCATATCAGAAGCTAAATTATCAGCCCATTTAGCAATAGCACTACTCACCCATACAGACGCCACAGCAGGTCTGAGCAATGCACCAGTATTAACGAAAATGGCCTTCAAAGACGTCTCAAGCTTGCGATCCGCCGGATCCTTGAGAGCAACCGTGTCAGGGGACGGAAGCGCTACCTTCTTGGACAAACGGGATAGAGCCTTGTCGACATGTGGAGACGACTCCCATTTTTCCCTGTCATCAGAGGGGAAAGGATATGCCATAAAAATTCTCTTGGGAATCTGCCACCTCTTGTCCGGCGACTCCCAAGCTTTTTCACAAAGAGCATTCATTTCATGAGAGGGGGGAAACTTCACCTCAGGTTTTTTCCCTTTAAATAGGCAAATCCTTGTGTCCTGAACAGCAGGTTCGTCAGAGATATGTAAAACATCTTTAATAGCCACAATCATGTACTGAATACTCTTAACTACCCTTGGGTGTAAAGTAGCCTCATTAAAATCGACATCGGAATCAGAGTCCGTGTCGGCATCTGTATCTACCATCTGGGTAAATGAACGTTTTTGTGACCCTGAGGGGGCCTATACCTGAGCCAAAGCATCCTCCATGGATTTTCTCCATGCTTGTGTCTGAGAGTCAGATTTATCCAGCCTCTTAGACAATAAAGCCACATTAGCATTAAGTGTACTTAACACAGTAACCCAATCAGCAGTCGGCTGTGCCGACAGAGACATTTCCAGCTCCTTTTCTGCGCCCCCAGTAACCTCCCCGGGAGGAACACTTAGCCTCAGACATGCCGACACGTAGTGCCGACACCCCCACACTCACACTGGCCAAATAAAGGGGACAGCCTGCAGGGAAGCCTGGAAAGAGGAACACAGAGGGAGTATGCCAGCTCACACCCCAGTGCCCAAATACCACACAATGAGAATATATGTTGGTAGCGCTGTTAATAATAAAAAAAGCACCAATTTGTCTGTGCCCCCCCGTTTTGCTCCCTTTTACTTGTGAGGAGCTTGGAGGTCCGGGCCAGCGTCTCTGCAGCGGCTGTGGAAAGAAGAAAATGGCGCTGGTGAGCTGTGCAGCTAAGCCCCGCCCCTTCCCGGCACGCTTCAGTCCCGCTAAAATTTAAAATCTTTATGCTGGCGGGGGTATTAAATACGGTGCCCGGGCACCGAATAGGCCTTTTTGCCAGCTTATTCTGACTCCAGTAACCTGCTGCCCAGGGCGCCCCCCCCCAGCGCCCTGCACCCTGTGAGTGCCGTTGGTGATGTGTGTGGGAGCATGGAGCACAGAGCTACCGCTGCACTGTACCGTTACTGAAGTCTACTGCCGTCTAAAGTCTTCTGTTCTTCTCATACTCACCCGGCTTCTTTCTTCTGGCTTCTGTGAGGGGGGTGATGGCGCGGCTCCGGGAACAAGCAGCTAGGCGAACCAAGTGATCGAACCCTCTGGAGCTAATGGTGTCCAGTAGCCTAAGAAGCAGAGCCCTTAACTAAGAAGAAGTAGGTCTGACTTCTCTCCCCTCAGTCCCACGATGCAGGGAGCTTGTAGCCAGCAGGTCTCCCTGAAAATAAAAAACCTAACAAAAGTCTTTCTAGAGAAACTCAGTAGAGCTCCCCTAGTGTGTGTCCAGTCACTCCTGGGCACAAAGTCTAACTGAGGTCTGGGGGAGGAGCATAGAGGGAGGAGCCAGTTCACTCCCAGTCAAAGTCTTTTTAGTGTGCCCAAGCTCCTGCGGATCCCGTCTATACCCCATGGTCCTTTTGTAGTCCCCAGCATCCTCTAGGACGTAAGAGAAAACTTTATAAAATAGTTGTCTCTAAATTATTTGGAGTGATATACAGTACCCACCACTGGTTTAAGTTTAATATACACAATGAGTGGGCAAAGGGTAACTCAGACACACTAGGGGGTATACTTACTAAAGTGCAGGTTTTCAGAAGTGGAGGTGTTGCCCACAGCAACCAATCAGATTCTACTTATCATTTATCTAGCACCATCTAGAAGATAGTAGCTAGAATCTGAGTGGTTGCTATGGGCTACATATCCACTTCTAAAAACCCGCACTTTAGTAAATATACCCCTGGGAGTAAAAGCCCTTCTTTGGGTAGAAAGGACATGAACTGTCATAAGTGGAAAAAAAAGACACCACAAGGTGGAAAGGGAGGAAGTGGCTGCACTCAGCACTGATATACAATGACGTGGTACAGGAGGCACTGGAATAAGCTTAAACTAGTCAGTGCAGGGCCTTTCGTGACAACTAGTCTCTCCACGTCATTGTTCCGAATAAAGGTATATAGCAATAAATATTGCTGTCATAAAACCACAGAGCAGTCAGTCCACAGTGTAATAAACATTGTGTATACAGGGAAATAGACACCATTGACAAATGATTTAAGATAGTCAAGATTTAGGGTTGGGTTAAGAGTTTAATAGGAGGTGCAGGCACAGACCCAGCCTGTTGACTGCTTGCACTGCAGTGTGCCAGTTGATATTCTATTGTGTTACAGAGTAATTAAGTGTCTTTGCCTTAATTTTTCTCATATCGAGCAAAAAGTGGCATTCAGCTCAGTTCTTGATCGTGTACTTACATTTTAATACCCTTTGCAGTTGGAATATTTTCATTATAGGATTATCACCCATGTGGTCAGTACAGTATATGGTATTTTCAGTTTTTGTAATTATTTATATTAAAGTCTTTTAGAATACCTTGTGGTTTTAATTAAACATTTTTATTTTATATAAGCATGTTCACACTCATTTGTATATTTTGGCGTATGCAGCGCTCTTCTATTGTTTTTGTGTAATAAAGAAAGAGTGAGCCACTGATTAGAGAGCTGCATTCCTAGGCGATTACTAGTTATGAGCCTACTGGGGCTTTCATTTGTGGTGATAGGCTAGTCTGATTGCGAAACACTGCAAGGAATTTGTTGTGCTATTAGCAACAAAGAAGCTATTAGTCCAGAGAATGCACTGCAATTTTAAGGCGCACAGTGACGTTTCCATAGCTGTTGACCAGGAGCGGTTCTTGGTGCGGGCAAGCAGTGCCTGCGCCCAGGGCGCTGCGGCCTGGGGGCGCGGCCGCGGTCACCCCCGCCTACCCGCACCCCACTCCCCGGCTGCAGCAGGTTTCAGTGACAGACAGGGCTGTGTAGGAGTACGCTGCAGCCAGCTCCAGCGACAGACACTAGAGATCATTATTGACCTCTAGTGTCTGTGCGGCGCTGCTATGGGAGAGACGTCATAGAGAGGAGCAGCGGGAGGCCAGACGGAGCAGGAGCAGCAGCGGTCGGGAAGCAGGAGCGGGGCAGGTGTAAGTATTGTTTTTTTATTTTTGTGTGTGTTTGTAAGCAGCTACTAAGGGGCACAGTGACAGGGGGCACAACTACTGGGGGCAAAGCAACAGGGGGCACAGCAACAGAGGGCACAACTACTGGGGGCACAACTACTGGGGCAAATCTACTGGGGGCACAGTTACTTGCTGCAAATCTGGGGGCACAGCTACTGGGGGCATAACTGTGGCCACGTCCCTCCCCTATGAAGCCACGCCCCTATTTTTTTGCCGCGCGCACTAACTGTTTTGCCCAGGGGGGAGCGCCAGTGGAAACTTTTGCACTGGGCGCCACAGGGTGTAGAACTGGCTCTGCTGTTGTCCTAAAGAAGCCAACGGAGTTCACTGGCCTCAACCATCCCCTACTTGCAGTTACATGTAAAGAATATGGGGTATATTTAATTGAAGTCGAAAGACAGCAGTTTTCGACTTTTTTAGGTCGGAAGGGGTTCCGACCTATTCAATATAACCCCAAATTTTTCGACAAGTCGAGGAATTCGACTTATCGAAAAGCACATAGATCGGTGGAATAGCTGCCGATCCACGTGCTTGTGTCAAAAACCGGAGTTTTGGCCCCCTTTTCGACCATCTCAATTCAACTTTAAAAAAAGTCGAGTGAGATGGGGAGAGCAGCGCCTGAGACGGGAAGAGCCGAGGCGGGGACAGGGTGAGCAGCGCTGGAGGATGTCACAGCAGTCACTCACAGCAGCGTCCACCCGGCTCCAGCAAGCTAGACCTCGCTTGCTGGAGCCGGTTGGACGCTGCCGTGAGCAGCGGCTGTGATGCAGGTACTGAGAGAGGAGGGACGGGGAGAGGCAGATAGACTGGGGGGGAGCTATATAGCCGCTGCTGTAGCGCTGCTCTCCCCCATCTGCCCGCGGCTCTCCCCCGTCTCCCCTCCCGCATCTCAATTCTACTTTTTTAAAAGTCGAACTGAGATGTCATTGAATAGCCCAGGTCGGTTCGATTACGACAAATGAATGTCGGAATGGCTCCGACTTCAATTGAATATACACATAAAGCGGGTAAAAATAAATATATGACGACATTTATTCAAGGGGAGCTGGCATGTGACATTAAAACTACTCCAGAATTCAGCTTGGAATGTACGGCTTGATGCAGAAAAAAATGTTGCAGGAAAAATGGCAGCTTGACGAATTGTTAGCAGAGTGTGTAAAAGAGACAGTTAATGACCGAGTGGTGTCCTAACCTGATAATGAGGTGGTGGTGTTGGTTTGGAATGAGATAAATCATATTCCGTGGTGTAATTATTCTAAAATGTGTATTTCTGTCAGTAGGTATCCCTGAGTTTGCACTCTGACTACGGTCAGAGGCGGTGATTTGCTTATGCGATCCTTACTGCATTTCACTAATGGTTGGGTCCTGCACAAGTTCTGTGCCTGGGCAGAATGGGTCCTGCGATCTCAGCGCAGGAATGCAAGCACCTCTGTCTGATTGACAGGAGAGGCATTCACGGGGAGGGACAGGGTTGGCCGGTGTTCTGGAAAATGGGGACATGTTGCCACCCTGGAGCGGCTGATGGTCGCAATGTTTATCAAATATGCAATCTCATCACAAATACAGGGAGGCGGTGCTATGCAACTCCTCCTGCACTTGCATTGCTAAGGATTGGAATCACAAAGCTGCTGCAAACAGCTTTGCAATTGCAATCTTTAGTGAATAAAGCCCAGAGACCGTATTTTGATCACTCTGACTGGTATTACACTAGAAACAGGACTGCGATCGCACAGATCCCCAAGTCCTGTTACAGTGAGGGATGAATATAATACTCTCAATGAATAATCTACCACTCTGCCTGTGATACCATACACCTCTCTACTGGTTCCACCATTTGTTATTACAAAGGACTATAGGTCCCCAAACCACGCAGCTACCTGGTCTCCCCTGCCTCTAGCAAATAATAATAGTTACAGCATAACTTTAGTAATCTAACCACTTAACTGACGATTTTTCCCTTCAAAACTGTTCATAACATTGTTTTAAAAAATGTATTTTATTTAATAAAGTTTAAAAAGTATTTTTAAAAATATTTAAACAATTATATTATGCACATCTGCAGAATGGATCTCCTCATCAAAAACGGGGGGACAGGGTGGGACGGCGCTGTCGCATGAGATCTGACCATGCCAGTTAAGTGGTTCTAAGCCGCTAATAGCTTCCTCAAAGACTGGGTTCTGGAGCATATATGAAAATATTTACGGAAGAACAATGCTTAGTTATAGAAATTATACAAAGAAAAAAGGTCATAGATTACATAGATTGTGGCAATGTGGACCCACTCATGCCTAATATATGATCTGCAGGATGATTAATGTACTATATATAATAACTGCATGGGAGTATGTCATCTGGATTTGGCAGCCTGTCCATTACATGTACAAATTGCATGTTTATTCTGTTTTAGATGCTGATAAAAGGCATGGATCTGTTTAGATAGAGGTCTGTTTATTATACAGTAGGGGGTCATGCATACAGGCCAGAGAAGACTCAATGGTTAGGTTTAGGCTGCAGATGGAGGGTTAGGCTGTGTGGGTGTGTGGGAGGGGAGTTTGGGTTAGGCTGCAGGGAGACAAGGTTAGGGTTAGAACGTGGGGAAGGGAGGGTTAGGTTTAGGCTGCGGGAAGGGGGGTTATGTTTAGGCACCACAGCAAAGGGTTAGGCTGTGGGAAGGGAGGGTTAGGATTAGTGGAGTAGGGTATACATACTTACCCAACCCTATTGGGATTCTCTGCTACTGGCATCATATTACCGCCAGCATCCCATGCATCGGGATAATGTATGTATCTGGTAATAACATAATAAAAACCCTGAACAACATGTGCCGACCATATGACTCAACCTTTTTCCTGTTGACTTTCCTACCATATTGACCTTTCGAATCTGTCGACCTTATGGCTTCGACTTGACTGTCGACCTTGTAACTGTCTATCAACCACCTCCCAAGACACCAAATGCATGTAAATACAATGTCGTTGTGAGGTGTGTTTGGTTAGATACCTACTTTCTCCCAAATCATACATCCTAGTGATTCCCAACTTACACATAACTAGCACTAACGACAGGAATATGTGTATGGATTTTTGAAACTCCTAGTTATCATACAAATTTCACGTCAAAATAGGCAACTTACTGTATTTTTGTCTTTGAAGCCTAAATACCCTGTCAGTCAGACATCTGTCGAACCCCCCCCCCCCCCCACACACACACTTCCAAACACTGTTTTGGGAGACAGGTAGGCATTCTCATGGCATTATATTCAGCCCTAGATGAAAGGCTTTGCTTACCAATGTTCTGTCCAGTTAACTGCTGACAGATTCCATGACTGAATTATTTTTAATGACACTACACTGGAACCATTCTGATTTCCTGAGTGTGATTTACAAGCTAATGAAAAAACTTCCATGGGCTCTACAGGATACAAATGACCAAAAGGCATTCAGATTACCTGCCCTCAAAGACCGTACATTAACAAAAATAGTTCATTATATGGTAGTTATTTTAACAACAATTGAATTAATCTTAATTGAAAATATTTTTCCTCTCTACAATGCCCTAACATGCATTTACTCTATCTGGGAGATCACCAGTGGTGATGAATACTGGATCTAGTTTCAACCCAGAGACCAATCAACAGTCAGCCCAGCGGACCTCAGTTGGAGGTGCACCGCCACAAAAATTCCAACGTGCTTTGCCAAGCAGATGGTGACTGTTTTTGTAACCAAGACTGGTCATGTAGCGACCGTACCACTGGGGACTGGTATGCCAACCAATGCAAGTTCTTGAAGCCATTTCCAGGCACCATCCACGAACTTGAGCTTGTGGTGCCCTTCTTCATCGACAAAGCATCTGCCTACAAAGTCCAGGAAATGGTGGATTTTCTGACCCATGAACGCATCCAGGAGCTTTGTCATTCAGAGAACAGGAAGTAGGCTTTGGGGATCCCCGCACAATGTCAACATAGGCCCACCACCGGTTACCCTACACAAGCCACCCAGGAGCAACACAGGCACACAAGTTTGAGCACATTAATGTAAAGAATACCGAACTATGCCATAATATTCTTTAAATTCTTTAATTAGTGCTGACACATTACCTAGCATAATCATTTACATCAGTGCACCCCAGTGATGACACTAGTAATGTAGACAAGTAACTAAGTAACCCCCAAAAAATATGGTTTGATCAATTTGACCCAATGTCCCTCCTAATGGACAACAATTTGCTAGCGTTGTAGTGTATACGCGTAAACATTGCGATTCATTCTATTTTGATACTCTTAGCAATTCCAATTACTGTTCACATAACGTTTTTACCTAAATGCGATTGATACAGTAAGTCGTTTTACTGGAAATCTTTCTGGGCGAAGCCATCTTTCAAACTCGCAGCGACCGTTACAAGCCAGTGCTGCCATCTGCCAGAAGATGTTCACAGTATTTTCATACAATTAAATGGACATTGGGATTTGAATGGCAACAGTCATCACAATACAGTCTAGACCATTGGTTCTCAAACTGTGTGATGTGGCACCCTGGGGTGACTCTGGGAAATCGCAGGGGTGACCATTGTTGGTGGTCTAGGACCAATTCAAATTATCTATGGTCAATGTAATAGGCAAAACCAGTGCTGGTGGCTTCCAATCATAAAATATGTAGACAAACAGAAGTGAATCCTGTCCCTCACCACATAACTGACCCTAAGGATGATATATAAACACATTTACTTAATTTAATATTTTTATCTGAATTTCTCATTAAGAAACTTTAGGCCAAGGGGTTCCGTGAAAACATTTGATACGCTAGGGTGCCGTGACTCAAAAAAATTTGGGAACCACCGGACTACACAATACTTTTTTTTTTTTAATAATGTCCATTTAAATGGACAAGGGTTCATAAAGGGTTAACCTTCTTCCCTGACAGATGAGCCTGAGAGATAGATACACACACACACACACACACACACACACACACACACACACACACACACACACAAATATACCTACAAAATAATTAAGCTATTAAAAAACAAATGCAGGACAGTAATTGTCAACCTGAGAACATTTCTGGATGACTGTGCCATTCTAAAGCACTGTTCCAATATTCCACATTGGCATGGTTATTTCAGATTTCTCCTGTCACACAGCACGGGTGATTCATCACCCTGCTATTGTAATGACATGCAATGTGTGAATATACTGTGGATAAAATATTGTGCCTTTACGACTGTTTTATAGCCCAAAATTTATGATTATTCTGGAAACTAGAAGTATTGACATTTTGGCTATTATTTATTTCAAGCACAAACTTTATTATTGGATGCCTAGCACGGAGCAGATATATGAAACAAGATGGAAGTGGTGTGATTAACCGGTTATTTTACAGCAGAGCGGAGGTAAAAAGGGCAATGGATCAACACCCTGTACAAGTTTGATAGGTCAAAGTTCCTGTGGTTTGCAAAATGTGATTAGATTTGCTGATCGTTACAGAGCACTTTCAGGAACAGTAATGGGAAAAAAAGCACAAGTGAAATGTATTCACGTTTTGTATAGCAATCCATTCCCAGAACAATATGTCAAGCTGTTAAATATTACATCAATATAGTTATGTATGCTCCATATTATGTTTAGCTTATGCTTAGTGAAGTGCTCCATACACTTCATGGAATCCACGTTTGAAATATAGAACCTCTAATAAGTATACATCAAGAGCTTCGATAAGACTGAATTTACCCTCTATCAGACTTGATCAATGGCGCCTTGTGCTGTGTCCTTGGAAATAAGACTATGCTCCAAAAATGGTTTGTTGAAATTCTCAGTAAAATTTGAGAGTCTTAAATTTCAATGTAATTCCCAAACGCTGCCGAAAAAAATGAAGCATTTAATTTTAATCTTCTAAAAGAAATAAAAAAGTCAACAGTACTAAGCACGGGCAGGCAAGGTTGAATATTTCACAGTTCAATGACAATGAGGCAAGATCTCTTAATACTTCCATTTCTAGCAGCAGAAGTAGATGTAAAATATATTTAGCACCTGAATGGTTATATCTAGTCAGCTTTATATGTTTAAATGTCAAAAGCAGGTTGAGACTGCAGCTAACAGCAATCACATCCCATCAATCATGTAGAGAAACCACAGTTTATTTAAATGATGCAGATAAAACTAAATTAATCATTAATTTAGTGACATTCTAAATTGTCATTGCGCTGCGTAAAAAGGGCTAATGCAAATCATATGAATATAGACAAGGAATATCATTGTAGACATAGAAGGAGACTGACAAAACTGCAGTTTGGCTTCAGGACTTATTACGATTATTAAACAAACATATCATCTAAGAAAACTATAGATATTGAGTATCCAGCAGACAGGTTTATTCATGTGATGTTTATTATTATACTTGGAAGTGTATTAAGACATTCATTTTAGGGCTGAATAAACATGCTGGAATTAATGCATGGACTAAAAGCGCAAAAATGGGAGTAGCATATGCAAGAAATACGTTTAGTTACTGAATGACATCATAGCGAGCAGTATAACTGGTGTATGCATTTACTTTTTGGGAACTGAAGGTGTATAAATCTCTAAAATGACTGTCAGCTCTCCGTTCTGCAACATTCAGGTAAATAAGTTGTGTACTTTCTGGTAACGGTTTCTCTTTACATAGATCACTGAAGCTTCCTTTGCTACCTTGAGATCCATGACGCTAGCCATGTACAGGAAGGAAAACAAAAACACCCTTAAGGTGGGTACACAACTAAACAATCGTCATACAGTTAAACAGGCCGCCCATCGTATAGGTGTACGCTGTGCCGATGCAAAAGCGTTAGCCAATAAACGGTATAATGCTCCTGCAACAGTCAGGATTCGGAGTTGGCATGTTCTGCAGTCTTTCTCCATAGAGGAGCTACTATCCCCTGTCTCACAAGAGGTAACAGCTGGATACACACAGCCCGGCTGAGCATTTATTTACCCGATAAGCCAGGGATCGAATATGTGTGTACCCAGATTTACTGAAGGCTGTTATGCGTTCCAGGGATTCAAATTTCGACAGGAGTGGAGATGTGAATACAGAACTTGCAGGGGCAGCTACCATCATCATATAATAAAGAGTAAAGAGTTGCGATCAATAACATACCCTGTTTATAAAAACTGCAAAATGAACAACGATACATTTCAAGTTCAGCCAACAGTTTTGAAGGGAAACCGAATTGTAAATGTAGCTCTCTCTAGGTAACCTGAATCCACGCATAAAGTAGTCAGGTGGAGTCTACTGCTCTGACCTCATTAGTTTAATATCACCATCACCTCCCACTGTATTATGCAACATGCCATTTTCCATCAGACTCAAATAAAGACCTGAAGGAAACAAACCTTCTTGTCTAGAATAACCCCTCCTTTACATGCTCCTGTGATAAACCAATACATAATACACTGATTGAGCAACTTCCATTCTTGTTTTATTCTTGTCTAGATTAACCCCTCGTTAATACGTACCTGTGAAGGGCCAGCAAACTGACTTAACATCTTCCATTCTGGGAAACAAAACTGTGTGGCACCTGACCAGTGGCGGATTTAAAGGGGAGCGATTGGAGTGAACGCCCCCCCCTAGCAGAGTCCGTCCTTGTGTGGAGCTGTGCTTTGACGCAGGGATGGTGTGTCTGTTCCCAGCACTGGGCGAGCAGTGGCCGGAGGGGGACGCAGCGGCGGACAGCGCTGGGATCTGGTGTCTGATCCCAGCGCTGGCGGTGCTGCAGGGTGCGGCGGCGGATGGCACTGGGGCATTGCGTCTGTCCCCAGCACCTGTCAGGCTACAGCAGCGTGTATCGGCGTGGGAGCAGCACTGTTTGCATGGTGATGGTCCAGCAGCCAATCAGAAGTGCTGGAGGCGAGATTAAAATGTAGGCGCCCTCTGTGAGCCAATCACAGCTCGCGGAGCGGCGGACAATCACAACCGCCCGGATTGAGTCAATCAGCGCTCTCCGCTTCACAGGCCCCACCCCATCTGGCATCAGACGCCAGGCAGGAGCCGAGGAAGAAAGACGGTGCGGAAGAAAGAAGGGTGCGCGGCGGCCGGAAAGTGAAAAGAGACGCCGCGGGAGTAGTTCCTGAGGCCGTGGAAAAGGCCTGAATACGCGGCCATTAAGAAAGAAGATCTCCAGCACTGGCTGGATGCGGAGAAGAGGCGGCGGTTGAAGACAGAAGTTAAGGACCGGGAAGCCTTCTCCAACAGGGCAGGAAGGCCCTCAGTGTGGTGCCCCTGTCACCCCCTTCCCCACTAGACCACCAGGGATCGGGCATTTAGGCCCGTAGGATCAAATCAGGCACTAGCCCTGTGGCACATTAGGTGGGCCCTTTGGCCCGGGGCACAGAGGTCTAGGTCCATGGCTAAGTTCAGGCTTAGGTTTAGGCTTAGCCCCCTCCCCCTAAAATGTAAAGTCTAGATCTGACCCTGCACCAGACTGGATACATAGTGTACAATCACAAAAAATGCTGTCTTTACTATGGTCTTATGGCCCTGACCTGACTGATATTTAATGGTTATAGTGTTAAGTAAATCTAAGTAGCATGTCCCAGAATGGACATCGCCATTAATCATATCAAAAGCCTCTCCTATTCCAACATATTCACTAGTCTATCTGTAATTCACAATTCTCTTCACATCCAAACAAGCTTGGAAAGCAATTAGTGGGACACAAGTGCTAGTCTCAATCAGGAGGAACATGTTTCATTGACATATTTGGACTGTGTATTTTCGGTGTAACTTTTAAATACGTCCAAATTAGGTAACTGTGCATTGCATGTATTATATCATTGTGTAGACTATAGTTTGCCAAACAATTATCCAGAGCCAATATACTGTACTGCAATATAATTTGAAATTTAGCAATGTTTTAGAAATTTATTATTAAAATTATATTTTAATTAATAGATGCCACAAAGTGTATGCAGTGGCATACAAGGAGTAAATGCAAAAACGAATAACACAGTGCAAGGACTATACATAACAGCTAGATAACACAAAAGTACATATTATTACTGTAAAACAATAGACCAGGAAGAACAAGTACGTGTAAAGGTACAGTAGGCAAGTCTGCCTAGCTTGCAAGAGAAGTGAATAGTGTATCACATGGGTCGGGGTAATGAGAGGAAAATATGGTGGCGGGCACAAAAGGAAATGACCAGTGAAGGTGGCAGCCAGAGGAGTGGAAGGATGAGAGGAGTGGGCAGAGAGGAAGGTGGAGAAATAGATGGGGAAGACAGATTAAGGGCATTATATGTGGGGGCGAGGTGTGTGAACTGGAATCAAAATCATATACGGAGGAAATGAGAGAAAAAGGATAGACTGAAGTCGGGTAAGGTGTGAAGGAGGCCAGAAAGCAGGTACATTCGTCTAGGTGGGTGAGGATGAGTGTGTGGATGAGAGTTTGATGGCACCAGAGTGAGGAATGACCGGATACTCGAGATGTTATGGAGGCGGAAGCAGCAAAACGAAGAGTTAGCCTGAAGGTGAGGAATGAAAGAGAAAGCAGATGGCACCAAGGCAGCAGACTAGGGGGACAGGAGAAAGAGTGAGGTGGAAGGATCCTGGAGAGGGGGTGGGGGGGGGGGGGACACAATGAGTTAGTCTTGGTCATGTTTAGTTATGGAAGCCCTAGGACATCCTGGAGAAGATGGAAGAAAGGCAGTACGAGACATGAGAGAGTAAATCTTTGTTCTTTTGTTCAAGTAATAGACACATCAACAATTCTTATCCGAATACATACCTATTTATACCTATTTCACCAGAGCACCTTTGTAAATATACAATTTTCATTTTAAGATATTTACACATAATCAGTTCTATACAAAATGAGGTATGTACTGTAAAACTACAGTTGGTTATACTGTATAACTGAAGGGGAGATGTATCTAGCCTTGGAGAGAGATAAAATGGAGCAGTAGCCCAAAGCAACCATTTAGCTTTAAACTATCATTTCATAGACTGTGTTATATAAAGGACAGACAGAAGTGCACTTGTTGCTTTGGGCAACTTGTAGACTTTTGGATCTATGTATTAAGCCTTGGGGAGAGATAAAGAATGGATGGAGATAAAGTACTTGCCAATCAGCTCTTGTCATTTTTTAAACCCAGCCTGTAACATGGCAGTTAGGAGCTGATTGGTTGGGACTTTATCTCTGTCAATTATATCTGTCTCCAAGGATTAGTACACTGACCTCTTAATCTCCCTCCAGTGCTTGATGCACCCCCCCCCCCAGTGTGTACATAACTCTAATTTGTAGATAATAAGTCAATGACTAATTAGCAAGTGTTCAAGGTACAGCAAGAAAACTGGGCAACAGGCAACACCTTTACTGTTCCTTTTTAAAAGTTTTAGTAAATCTACCCCTTGGGGGTATATTAATAGTGTTATAATGTATGAAGAAATAACATTGTAGGCAGGGGCGTATGTAGAGAGGATGGGACCTGTGTGCAGTCTCCGGATGTGTACCCCCTCCTCTCCCGTCCCGTAGCCGGCAGCAGAGCCGTTAGCGCTCTGTCTGAGCACTAGAGACTCTGGCACAGTGCCAGAGTCTACAGCGCATGCGCAAGTCTCCGATAAATTGGCTCAGCGGCCATTTTTCGGAGACCTGCGTATGCACTGTAGACTCTGGCAATGTGACAGTCTCTCTAGTGCTCAGACAGAATGCTAACAGCGCTGCTGAGGCTGCCAGCTACAGTGACGGGAGAGGAGGGGCCCACGCACGGACACCAGAAAGGTAAGTATAGGAGAAATGGGTGCAGTGTGTGCCCTTTCTGGACCCAGGGGCCCGTGTGCACCGCACACACTGCACCCATTATAGATACGCCACTGATTGTAGGGCTTTTTCTAAAGGTTAAAAAAAAAACACCTTAAAATTTATTATTTTAGTATATGGGCAGCTTATGTAGAGCCATATGTTAAGTATACAGTACGTGTGGAGAGTTCACCTCAGTGTATGTGTTAAGACAACACTGTATGTAAACCTTTCCTTTCTTCCTACTGCAGCCTTTCATATTCACTCAATAAGACCACCCTACTCCCAGAGCAGTCTAAATGGGAGTTTTATCGGATTGCCTAGTGACTAGCTGCTTTGTAGCTGATTGAATGAGTCCCTAAGAGAAAGAACTTTCAATAAACTGATGATTTAGGTCACATTTAATTCCAATAGTCAAGATCATAAACCGTTCACTGTAGGGAAGTAGAGAACTGCCTCCAAAATGGGAAAGTTTGTGCCTATTAGCACAGCATGCAGAAATCTCTGAATAGAAGTGCTTTAGTCAACTAGCCCGCTGTGTTCACTGTATTTATTTGTAGGAGTTAATTTGAAAGTAAATGAAACACTAATGCAGATGTTTATATTCACTGGCAACATGGTGGTCATTTACCAATCTACATTCATTAAAAATAATATTAATAACAATAATAATCAGTAGAGAGTAAAACGACAAAAAAAAAACAACACTTTTCCACTGAGATATATAAAATAATTCACCTAATGACAGAAAATCCTCTTTCCTTAAATACCCTGCTCAGTATTAAATATGTAAATTAACTCTACAGTAAAATTGCTTCTACCATTAACTGGAGTTTGCAATATCTCCAGGCTAGCCTCATCCATAACTCGTGTTGCATTACAATGGTCTCTACTATAGCCCATATATTACCCTAGGATTGCAGGTCACTTTGCCGCATCCCGCCCACTTTCTAGTAAAATGAGTGGAATGGGGTGAGGATCATTGCCCAACCCATTCAGTGAGATGCTGTGATTCATGGAATTACACCAAAAGAGGACTTCCATGCCCCATGCACTAGCCAGTAGTAGATAAGTATGGTTGCCCCTATAAGCCCTCTTTCATGCAGCTATTTCTTAAATGATGGATCTGATCTCTAAATACATTGCTTAATAACATCTTTACTGCAACTATGACCTAAAATTCTCCATTGACCTCATAACCTCTATTCAATCAATCAAGACCTTAATTTCTGCAACTTCTGTCACCACCCATTAAACCTCCTTCCAATCCTGCATACTTCACTGAAATCAGATTATATATAGTGTTATGCATTTTTTTCATGAATCTGTGAACACTTTATTTCTCCAATTATTAACACACCCCCTCAGAAAACTATGTGATACCTGACCCACAGCAACATTTATTTATCATAAATTTCAAGCCCCTTGTAGACACTTCTAAGTAAGGCTTTTCATTTCTGCCAATTTGTAGATTTAAGCCAGTTTTTCTATCTCTGGGGCAGATGTATAAAGCCTGGAGAAGTGATAAAGCAGTGATAAGTGCAAGGTGACAACGCACAAGCCAATCAGCTCCAATATGTCAATTCACAGTTAGAAGCCGATTGGCTAGTACGTTATCACCTTCCACTTACCACTGCTTTATCAATTCTCTAGGCTTAATGCATCTGCTCCAATGTCACATCTATAATTAGCCCAAATACACTACAGAATATGTCTGCCACTGTAACATGAGAAGAATGTTTCACTGTGCTACACAACTGTACTTATTACTCCTAAATGCTATTATACTACTGACCACAAATCAGAAATTGTATTTTATGCTACAGTGTTTAAACAAAAATTTCAAAATGTTCAAAGCAAAACAATGACTGGTACCAAGCAAAAAATGGTACTTGAATAAATTTCTATTAGTATCAATCCAATTCAGTATATCCCCAAGCTACAGATACGTCCTCATTCATCTATGCTGTAGTCACGCCAAACAGACCCACATGGTACGCCAGGTCGCACGAGAATCTTCTAATGTGGGGCATCTTTTTTTCGTAATTTCTTGGCAAAAATGCATCTTAATCGCAACGACTAGGACGAGGAGACTGTGGTGATTAATTTAACTTGTATATCTCTGTGCGACTGAGCCTCTGAATCTGTATACGAAGTGCTACAATGTACAAAAGCTTTTTTCCAGTACATGTTCTGTTCCGTATACAGTCTCTGTCACACAATATACAAGTGTCATACTGTATATCAAATTAATCAGCACAGTCTCCTGGTGCATCCTAGTCACATTGTTTTGCGATTTCGACACATTTTCTGCAACAACAACAAAAAAAGTCGCTCGACATTAGCAGAGTTGCACGGGACCTGGCGGCTCACTCATGCCAGGCATCTTCCGCTACATGACATATTGAGGCTGGATGTTTGAGGACAAATCTGTATATGACACCCTTTATATATCCATAGATGTGTCCTCATACACCGACCCTTTCTACTCCATATGGCACGAGACGCCTGATATGGTTAGACGCTCTGTCAAAGGTAGTGATTCCCGTGCATGAGTACTTTTTCCTGAATTGTGTGTCTTATTCGCCAATAGCTTATTTAGTAGCTACAGTAATACCAAAGGTTTTCTATTTTTTTGTAGCAAAAAAATAAACAAAAATTTTAGTGTCGCAGATTAAGTATACATGGTATAAGTCACACGTATAGGTCCATGGTCTTTCGTTTTTTTTTACCCAGACTGTGTCCTGTTTCCTGAAATGTGTTTCTTAATTTGATAATAGTGTACTAAATATTTAGGATTAGTATTTAGTTGCAAAAAGAATTGGTTTAAAGTAGCAGATCAAGATGCCTATCTTAAGACTTTAATGGCAGCTACAGCTAAGTACATACGTACGCAATGGTTAGCCCATTCTTTTGCATTTGAGCCGAACGGAAGAGTGTGTATTTCAATTATGCATTGGTGGAAGAAAACTTCAATGGGCAGTGGACGCATGCACGCGGGCTCCCTTTGTAGTGAATGTGTAGTGGGAGAGTACACATGGCGTCCACCCCGCTATGCAGAGACTTGTGTGGGCCATGTTGTAAGAGGACACATCTGTATAGTCCCAGGAAGAGCGGCACACCGGTACACAAATTATTTTTGCTGTTGTGCACAGTAAATAAAACAATAAAAAACAGTAATTCCAGCCCCCCCCCCCCCCCCAAAAGGTCACTATTTGGGCTTTAATAAGGATGCAATACTGCTTTAATTTATTGGTATAACGGACATATAAACGTTCATTAACAAAGAGTGTCTTCGTGTTTAATATATAGGAATTAGCCAAAAACATGTCAGCTCTCTTGATGTGCCGTTTCAAAAAGCAATTAAAGCAAATTTGAAGGAACGCTACAAATTATGTAGAAAGTATGCTAACTTTTACTAAATGTTACAATCAATGATGTAACTTATATAAGTAAGGTTGCTCTGTCATATATTGATAGTTACCTCACTTTCACATACACATTAACTTGATTTTAAATGCAATTAATACATATAGTCAAGGAAGAATAATGGACTACATTCTGCACTTAACCTGGTGGACATTTTCAAATGGCACAAGTGACCAGTGCAAACCTATTTTGCATTGTAAACGACTAAATAAATCTTAATGGATTAAGAATGATCAGCTATCAACACACAAGGGAAATTAAGTGCTGAAATGCCTACATTGATTATTTTAAATTATTAGCCTTACTCTGTTCTTGAATTTGTATGCTTTTAGTGAGCTTTAACACATTTACAAGACTTATTGACTATAATTACAAGAGAATTCAAGTAATGGACACATCAATTATAAGCAACATGTCTTGACCAGACATTGGCATAAAGAATTCTAAAGAGAGCTCCATTAGCATCTCCGCTTTCATTTTATTCACTTTTATCTGCCTTATGAGGGCTTATATAGGTCCCCTAACCAGGTCCCATATATTAACATTTGTATTCACTGAACAAATTCTACATGCAAGAGGAAAATGATAATTTATACTTATTTATACGTGTCTGATGAGCAAAGGGAAATATTTTATATTAAACTAATTGGCTGCTGTACAAAATATTTGAAAGAATGTGGTAAACATTTGTTTTTGCAGCATCTAATATATCTAAACTCGCAGATATACACAACACATTCTCCCCCCCCCCTTCCCCCCACACATACATACATAATTAGTTGTAATTGATGCTAGTTTGCTATGCGTTCCACAGTGGAATGCACGACTTCCATCAGAAACAACATCAATAACAACTAATGAAAAAAAGTATACAATGCAAAAACTGGAAGCATGGAATCCGCGACTTGTGTTACAATGGGATGCAGTCAGCTTACTGACGGACACAATCCCGGCGTCCAAAATACCGATGCCAAAGTCCTGTCCGCCACAAGAACACTGGCGTCTAAATCCTGACAGAACTCGGAATCCTGGCAACTGAATACAGATGCCTGGAATCCCGATACTTCATCAGCGGGACGTGGGGGGGGGGGGGGGGGGGGATAGTCATGAGAAGTGGGATTAGGGTTAGGGTTCAGGGATGGGAAGGTTAGGTACCAGGGAGGGAGGGTTGGGCACTTAGCAGGGGAGGTTAGTGTTAGGCAACAAGCAGGGAGGGTTAGGTTTAGGCAGCGGGGAAGGGATGGTTAGGGTTAGGCACCTAGCCGTGAGGGTTAGGCACCAACAAGGGAGGGTTAGGGTAGGGAACAGGTAAGGGTTAGTGGGCTTACTGGAGGGCTGTCAGGTCTCTGATGGACGGGATACCGCTATTAGTATTCAGACCACCGGCATCCCATCCATCGGGAAATCAGACTGAACCCATTTCAACATGAGATGCATGCGTTGCAGCAAAAACAGCATCAGTAGTGAGCACTGGGGAATAACTGTCAGGTGGTGGGTGCAAGCAGCATACAGTATAACAACTCCTGGCAACCTAATATAGGCAAGGAACCAAAAACACATTTCATGTATGCTACTTGATGATTATAGCTCAAGAAATGCTTGGCAACGGGTTTGTTGGTTTCATTGGTATTTAAGGCAGTTCGAATTGAAGACTGGTAATTCATCATATGTTCACCCCCACATAATACAAGCCACACGAACACGTAAGGAAATAGATTACATAATTCATATTGCATAATTATTAAGCATAAATTAATATCCACTATGAACTATATAATCTATTTCCTTTTACGAAAACTAGTTATTTAAGATATGATCCTGCGCACTCTGACTGCAGCCAACCCAGGTATTCTCCAGGTGTGTCACCTAACGCACCTTATAGACATATACATGTGTTTGTGTATTTCCTTTTACGTCTGTGTGGCTTGTATTGTCTGGGATGGCCAGACCTTTTCATGAACGTATGGCAAAGTTTTCAATTCGAACTTTAAATACAGGTGAGACCAACAAACCCATTGACCAGCATTTCTTGGACAATAATCATCAAGTCACATCCTTGAAATGTATGCTTATAGGCTATGCACCTAATATGCCCAGAGGTGGTGACCGAGAACTCAAACTACATAAATTAGAGTCAGTGTGGATTTATAGACTTCACAAGGTCTCTCCTATAATTAAATAAATGCACTACATCCATTATAGTTGCTATCCTGGATCTTATAAAATACAGTGGTTTGATACGGACGTCATTATTTTTGATATGTTTGCCTTCTGAGGATATCTTATTTATTTTGATACATTTTAAACTTTATTGTATTTTGTAATGTAACATGCATTGGTGACGTTTTAACAGAAACTTTTTATTGATACGCAGAGTGATACATGTTTGTGATATTAGGCTGTAATATTAGTGTATCGTTCTATGCCTTATATATTTTTTCCATATTATGGTACACTGTATAAGGCAAATTTAGTAACAGACTATCAGGGTTGAAAAGCAAGCTATTATTTTATACAAGTTCAAAGTCAGTTAACTTTAGTTTCATCTATGTGTCTCCCTGGTCTCTATACTAAGTAATACCCCTTTCAGACCCCCAGCAATATCCATGGTTATTGCATGTGAATGTGCAGCAATCCAGGATAGTGTGCAGTATGAATGGGGTAATTTGAAATAATCCGGGTTCAGCAACGCAGTATTTCAACTCTGGTAGCGACCATGGTTGAACACGGCTTCAACCCGGGTAGTTGTGCAGTGTGAATGGGTAAGCCGGGTCAATGTAACCCAGGACCCATTCACACCATAGGAAGCACCGCCCATATATGTGAAACAGAGACGTCATTGACCCAGCAATAAACTGGGTCGGGCCACCAGTCTGAAAAGAGTCTTAGCCGGGTCGAACCCAGCATGTACTGTACCAGTATACAAATCACGGGTGCAACCACGCATTTGCAGTGTGAAACTGGTATAAGTGATTGACCATTATTGGTTATATTATGCAGGCAGGATTTATTGTATGCATTTCAACAAATGGAGTTCGGGATTTGGTCAGGATTAATGCAAACTATTAACACTTCGAAAGCATTCTAGATTTGCAGGTTTTTTTTTTACTTTTGCACAGTACTGTGTATATATATATATATATATATATATATATATATATATATATATATATATATATATATATATATATATATATAGTTCAACCGAATTATGGCACTCTGCGGTCTCATTCAGTCAATAAAGCACAGCTCCAGAAAGCTTAGTAGCAACGTTTCGGCTTTAATAGCCTTTGTCAAGCCTAATAACCAACACAGATTAACAATAAAAGTGCACAATTTAAATACCCTTACCTCTCTCCACGACGCCACGGACTCTCTCCCGTATCCGGTCACGTCACTCCGACTTCCGGGTGCACCGCTCCGCTTACACCGCCTCCAATCGCTGCGCGTTGTCATGGTGACACACCAGCGTTGCCGGAAACGCTGGCTCTCCTGTACTGTCCACAGCGATCGTGTCCATGTTTCACGGTGCAGCATCCCAGAAACGGGAGACGTCCCACTCATCAACAGGATTAGGAGATCCATGGAGTCTGAAAAGGGGCATACAACACCCATGAGTGATGTGTACAAAAAACAAACATGTTAAAAACATAATAGAACATAAAAAACTCGACTCGGTCATTAGTTACAATCAGTTATTGATCAGAACCCTAACAGGTAAACAGAGCCAATTAGTATATATTACCATCCTATACAAAAGATCTATCAGAGAAACGCACTTAAGTTTAATTGATCGTTAAGCCCTCTTGGTTTCACTGTGTCAAGAAGGTGAATCCACTTTGTTTCACATTGCAGTAATTTTCTGTGTCTGTCACCCTGTCTACCATCATCTGGAACATGATCAATGATCATGTGTCGAAGATTGGCCATATTATGTTTGGCCTCTTTGAAGTGTCTGGCGATGGGTTGATCAGATCCCTTGCCACTAAGTGCCGCTCTGATGGCAGACCTGTGCAAGGCCATACGTTCACGACATGTACGTATAGTCTTCCCCACGTAACATAATCCGCAGGGACATTTAATCAGATAAATAATATAAGAGCTGGTACATGTAAGAGCATGTCTAATTTCGTATCTGCGGCCAGTATGGGGATGAAAAAAATATTTTCCCGCTGTCATATGTCCACAAGTCGTGCATCCAGTGCACTTATGGCAACCATTGCTACGTCTGCTAACACCATCTAAGGATTGTAATTGTTTAGTGATGTCGGCATGTACCGTCCAATCACGAATATTCTTCCCTCTTTGATAACGGTGTCTAATGGTGGAATGTTTCAGACTCTTGATGTCACTCTGGACTACAGGCCACAAATTAGTACTAGACTCTCTGATCTGTTTGTGTGCTACCGTATATCTATGTACCCAATTTAGCCTTTTCTCTGAATTATCCTTCATTTTTTTCTTCAAAGTACTTTCCCTCGACTGTAACCTGGCTTTAGTTCTAGCAGCCCTGATGGTCTCATCTCTGTACCCTCGTTCTCTAAATTTGGTGGTCATCATCTCAAGGTTCTGTTCAAACACAGTTTCATCACTGGTAATTCTTCTGGCTCTCAAAAATTGAGAGTATGGCAGGCTATTGATGGTAGCTTGAGGGTGAAAGCTGTCAGCTCTCAATAATGTATTTCTATCTGTTTCTTTCGAAAAAATACTTGTGTGGATATTATCCATGTCTAATCTAATTTTAACATCAAGATATGTGATCTCTTCACGGCTAATGGTGTAGGTAAATTTGATGGGTCAATCTAAACCATTAATGTGCTCAATTTCAATAATTGTGCATACGTGCCCTTCCAAAAGAGAATCACATCATCAATATAGCGTTTGTAAAACACTATCAAATCTCTCACCTCTCGGTTGAAAAACATCCATGTATTATGAGGTAGTTCTCCTAACTCTCCCAACTACCTCATAATACATGGATGTGTACCTTAGATATCAATAGTTTGTATACAAACATCCCTCATTCTGGAGGTCTTGAGGCAGTGAAAGTGTTGTTGAGGGATAATCCACTGTATGAGGGTCTGGATTTAAAAAAAATTCTTGAATTATTAGAATTAGTTTTGACACGAAATTATTTCTATTTCAATGGTC